>NC_141799.1:5659107-5818661 GCF_057944985.1 Cucurbita pepo subsp. pepo
TCAAATAAAGGGTCTTGTAACCTTAACTACGACAATACCTTTGAAACATCTTGAAATGGGCTATTTTTCTACAAAAAAAAAAAAAAAAAAAAAAAAAAATGTTTAGATTGAGCAATGAAATACATTGGTGTAAGGGTACAAGGAAGATTACCATGGAACTTTTATTTGATTTAGAGAAAAATTCTACCATTGTAATCATGGCGATCCTTCGCCCAAATCACTCTTAAATTTAAGACATATCCTGAAAGTCTCGTATTGTAGTCTATCTCCATAAAATTTCTATAACACTTTGACGAAGATCGTAACACCTCATTGATACTTTTAAATCACCTTAGAGGCTCTCAAAATGCAACCTTGACGTCTTTTCAACCCATAATTGTCACCATACTATTATATAGACATTATTCTCATATTCTCTAGTAGAGTTTAGCTGACATCTCCGTAGTTGGCCCCATAATGTAAGTGTTGGGTTATGGAGCATGCTGCTTATTTATAGCTCATTCTACAGTTCTACGTATAAAGCTATATGTGGTAAATGACATATAATGCAAATGGTCATATACAGTGAAAAAGGATATATAATAAAAGGCTATGGACGATTATATATGGTAAATTTATAGTAAACTAAACCATATATATACAATCTTAGTAGTGCTTTTAAAATGTACTTTCTGCCTTCTCTATATTGTCTCTTACGGTACATACTTGTCATCAATATAAATCTTTATTCAATATTCCTCCTTTCATTTTCTCTCTCCTGTTCTTTGTGATCATCTAGATCGAGTGTGTGTGTGTTATTGTGTGATCCTATGAACTGGTATCAAATTTAGGCGAGATTCATCATGATCTGTGAAGATCGAAAGCTCAAATGTTGGAATTGAGAAGTTTAATGGATCCGATTTTTATTTTTGGACGATGCAGATTGAAGATTATCTGTACAAGAAAGATCTTAACAAACCCCTGTAGGAGGTGAATTCGGATACCATGAACACGGAGCAGTAGAAGCTCAAGGATCGGCAGGCCTCAGGGTTGATCCGGTTGACGCTATCAAAAAATGCGGCGTTCAACATCATCGAGGAGAAGACAATATCAGATCTGTTGAAGGTACTGTTGAGTATGTACCAAAAAACGTCGCATATGAACAATGTGTATTTTATGCAGAGATTGTTTAATTTACAAATATGTGACGGTGAATCTATTGCTGATCATATAAATGAATTCAATATGATTGTAAGTCAACTGAGATCTGTGGAAATTAATTTTTCATATGAAATTAAAGCATTGGTTTGATGTCATCTTTACCAGAATTGTGGGAAATTAAAGCTCAGGTGAAATTAAAGCATTGAAAGTATTCCCATATAGTACAAGCAAATCACAACTAATTCTATAATATTTTCAGACCCTTAGCAATCGAAGCAAGTTCACGATTAGGAGTTTATTGATGAACCCCTGATCATCTCTATATCACAGCATACATACCACTTGCGTAAACATATCATAAACAAAGATATAGTATAGTAATCTCGACATACCTTCACGTAGATGTGTCTTTTCCCATCATCAATTCTCACATTGCAGACTTTTGATTTTGGTTTCTTCATCAAACCTTCAGTATTATTCAATTCAATCGTAATGAGCAACATATCAACGAGTTTGGTCAAGAATTGAGGGAGATATTATCTACTAAAGTTCCTCAAAACCCCAAAATCGTACCTTACATTTCCAAACTCAATCTCCTTCTATAGTCCCTCTTGGTTCACGAATCCTTCCTGAAAGTGTAAATCGTCCTCTAACGAGTCTATACCAATCAACCACGATCAATTTCATACCCTGCAGAGTGAGAATTTAGAATATGAAACTCTAAAGCCAAACCATAAAAGTCATCTTAAACTCGAAACAGGTACTCTCCCTTCACAAACCGGGCTCAACTACTGTTGGAGGACGGAGATGGGGAAAATTTGTTCGTCTCCACCCTGCTCCAAGGACGTTTACCATCAAGCTGATTTTGGATCAATTTAAATTTAACAAAATAATAATAATAATAATCAAATTTCATTAAAGGAGAACCACCTCTTTCTTTAATCAAATTTCATTGAAAGAAAATAATTTAAAAATCTATAGGCTTCTTTAAGTACTAAAAAAGAAGTTTATTTTCAACCAATTTTACCATGTATTTTAAAAATGTAAGTTTAATTAAATTTTTTTTTTCCAAATATAGAATAAATTTGACTTTCCTTTAAATTATGCTTTTTTTTTTTAATTATTATTTTATACATAATTAAATAAATTGATGACTATTTAATTTTCAATTTTAAAAATTGCTTTAGCTTTCTTTTATAATTTCCTTACGGTAAAATCCATTTGTCTGAAGAAAGTATTTAAATTCTAAATAAGATTTTTAAAAAACATAACATTTTTTTAATGATGTTTCTTTCTTTGTGAGTTTCGGGAATATCTCCATTCATAGGTCCTCCGAGATCCACATCTATTATGAATTGAAAGGTCCGAATGATCAACTCTGCAATCAGTTGTTAGAATCAATAGGTCTTCAAATAGTTCATTTTAAAAAATTGAAACCCTTGTTATTGGATGCTTCCCAAAAATCAAAATTCTTGATCAATGGAGGAACAATATCACCATTTTTGTTCAATAAGATACCAAAGTGGATGATTGACACATTCCATACCAAATAAAAATCCTTTGATAACACCGATTCCTATTTCTCAATGATATCCCACGATCAAGACAATTTCCTATTTCTCAATGATATCCCACGATCAAGACAATTGGCTATTTCTCAATGATATCCCACGATCAAGACAATTGGCTAAATCCCGTGAAACCGATCATTTTCATTCTCTTAAATAAACATTTAAATTTTCATTTTCTTAAATAAACATTTAAAATTTTAGTCATATTCAAAAAATAAAATAAATTAAGGTAACTGAGGTTTGGTCTATTTCCCAAATTCAAGTTAAATAGATTAGAAATGCTAAATGCTAACAAAATGAGATGGACCTCATAACAGGAAACGACTCCCGGAAGACAAGCGTACTCGAATTTAGCGAAAAGACAAGCGTACTCGAATTTAGCAAAAACCGACTAAGGCCAACCAAGTAAGTGGTCTATGATGATGTTATATGATGACGACGATGCATGACAACATGACGATGTAAGATGTAAGATAATAAAATTTCTTAATATGACGTTATTCCATATTAAGATTCGATGATTTTCTTAAGTCACAACCCGTATGGAATATATATTTAAATAATTATAAAAAATTTCAAATATGATATAAATATTAAAAAAAAAAGAAAAAAAAAAACTTACAAACAGTACAATCAATTCATTATTTATATTTATATTTATATAAATCAAGATCCCTAATTAATTCATTATTTATATTTATATAAATCACAATAAATAATATTTATATTTGTTTATATAATTAATTATCTTTCTTTCTATATTTGTTAAATGTAAATCCGTACTAATTAATGAACAAATTATTAAATTAATTAATTTTAAATCATTAAATAATATTTTTATTTTAAATTTCCTTTACGGTCAAAAACTAAATACTTATACACATTAAATAAATTAAACTTATTTTAACTTATTTTATTATAAATAATAGTTTTAATAAATATGGTATTACGTCGATATAAGTTATTAATAGAAATAATTTAAGGAAACATACCCGTTTTAATTCATAAGACAATTTAGTGCATTAACATTATTATCCTAATTTTTTCATAATAATAAGATGCATATAACCACACTTAATTATTATCAATTATTTTATTTCCACAATGTTTCCAAATCATCGTTACTTAGAACATTTACATCGAAATCGATGTGTAAACGATACGGGGTGGTCGAGAACTAGAGGGAATTGATAGCAATTCTCATCCCAGCTTGGCAGTGGCCTGGGGTGGTGCATATGAAGAAGTTTTGTCCTCTTGAGAGAATGATTTCATCCTTGCCTGAATTGAACACTTTGGCGCCTCTTGGGGCTATGCAGCTTCTATAACCCCCCTCATTCACTGCCACCACGTTGTGAATTGTGGGGTTATAGTTGAATCCTACAAAAAAAAAAAAAAAAAAAAATGTATTCGTTTAGTTTATTATCAACGATCTAAAAATTCGATCGGATACTATTTGAATATATTTTATATAGCCGTAATGTAACGACCCATATCCTCGAATATATTTTATATAGCCGTAATGTAACGACCCATATCCTCTTTGGGCTTTCCCTTTTGGGCTTCCCCTCAAGGCTTTAAAACGAGTCTGCTGTAACGACCCATATCCTCTTTGGGCTTTCCCTTTTGGGCTTCCCCTCAAGGCTTTAAAACGAGTCTGCTACGGGACTTGTGTTTTGATATAATACCCAGATCCACGGGACTTGTTTTGATATAATACCCAGATCCTCTTTGGGCTTTCCCTTTCGAGCTTCCCCTCAAGGCTTTAAAACGAGTCAAGGCTTTAAAACGAGTCTGCTACGGGACTTGTGATTTGATATAATTTATCTTATCTTCAGGATTTGGTTAGTAGAATATTTTCTCTTTTCTCGAACTTTCGATCCCACTTCTGTTTTTCATTCTTAACATAGTATCAAAGCATCATTCTTAACGGATACGGTTACGCAAGTAAAACATCAGTTACTATTTAACTATCTAAACGAGAGTTGAAAACTCACTTAATATGTCACCGGCTCTAAACACCTTCCCATTAGGCCATCCTTCCGTGCCCAGGTTCCATCCGTTTGAGTCGCCAACAACAAAAGTTGTAGCAGCATCGCCATGTTCGGAGCCAAGTAGCAGCAGCAACGCCATTGCAACAGCCACCGTGCTCATCGAAACCGCTCCGCTGCTCCCCTCGTGTCGAGCCATTCGTGAAGCCGAAGTAGCTCTCAAGAAAGATATGGAAAACAATTGTGTTCCATTGAAGCTTGGAAATGATGGTTATAAAGATATGTAAAACATACCAAACTTGCCTTTTTCTTTTCCTTTGATTCCTGCGGGGAAGTAGTGGGCCGTTTTGCAATTGATTATGTCTACTGGTTTTGCTATTAAAAGAAAGAGAAACAATCTTCCTCCTTTCTCTCCACTAACCTCTCGTTCCTTCCCCAAATATCTCTCCTCAACCCACCTCAGCCAAAAAAAATCACAGTTTGCAAAAAGGAATAAAATGGCAAAGAAAATTTGTGAACAAAATTAAAAGGGAGTAAATACAGATAAAGAGAAAAACAAGAAAAGTAAGCAATAGAGTAAATACAGATAAAGAAAAAAAAAATAAGAAAAGCAAATATAGAGGACAAGAAAGCACAGAATGACTTAAATAACTCTATCAACCTTTTTATACACCAGAAACTATATAAAATAAGATTTTTAATAAAAACATGATCATATATATATATAACCGTCCAAAACTTTTAACAATGGACCCATGTAAATTAAAAAAATAATTTTATAGAGTTCAAACTTGAAACTGATGTCATCGGCTCACATAGGTTGGCTTGGATTTCAAAGGACAGAATCGAACTTTCATTAATGATAACTTCTGGACATCAACCTAAGCTAATCAAGTAAGTGGTCTTACTGTCGGCATAGTTATATTTGATGTTGACACGTGCCTCGTGGTTCGGCACGTGTCATATATATTGATATGTGTGAGTTGTTTGTGGATTGATATGCTTATCATATGTTATGTATATGTTATAATATGTGAATTACGGTACTATGTGTTCAATGATATGTTTGAGATAGGATACGATAAGGATGCACAAGACGAAATGTGACGATAGGAGTAAGATGCGTTCATGAAACGTTAAGGTTAGGTTACATACTGAAGTGCTATGGATATGAGAGATTGATAAAAGAATATGGTTAGGTTATGTGTAGTAAGGGATATGGGTAGAAAGGGATAGGTTTGTGATAGATTGATAGAACAATAGCGTTAGGATACGTTCATGTGATGATATGACTAAGGTACGTTCATGTAACGACATGACTGTGATAGATATAAGACGTTAAGGCTATAATAAGTAAGGGAACGATATGACAACGAAGTGTTTACGCTATGATGTGATTATGATACGATATGTGAATGACGGATATATATATGTATATATATATTGTCATATGATATGAAATATGTTATGGTATGAGATATGTGATAAATTGACTTGTTTATGATATGATATATTGTGATGCAATATGTGCTGAAGAAAAGAAAAATGACCAACAAGGGATGAAAAATATTTAGAAAAATTAGAGAGTTTTCGAAGAAAATAGTAATAAAATATTCGAAAAGTGACAAATTACCAAAATACCCCTGGAATGATGGATAATTACGAAAATGCCCCTCTAATCATAATCAGAGCATCTACAGTGACCATCTGAGCAAAATCTTTCGAACCTTGCATCTCAGCCGTTGGATCTCCTCCAAAATTGGATATGATCTAGAAGACGGACATATCATCACATCCAACGGCTGGTATTCAAAACCAAAGTCGGTGAGGCTCTGATCGGAGTAGATATTTCTGGCTGATATTCCATGAAATCCAAACCATCAATTCACGACGATTCTAGAGCTCTCAATGTCGGTTTAAGCTTCTCCTATAAAGTCTGCAGTTGGGGCAACAATATGGAACAAGAATCGAGCAAGGTTGAGAGCCCATTCAAGAGTTATGAGTGTTTAGATTGTGGTCTCCTACTCTCCGATTTCTTCCAAATTCGAGAGCAATTCTCCACCATTTCTCCCGAAACGTATTCCTATAGTTTCTAAACAAGATTACCCACAAGTTCTGTTTAGGAATGATGTACTGAAAGTGCCCAGAAACCATTTTCCCAATTCAATCCCACATTGAAGAACTTAAAGGAAAGCTTGAAAATGCAATCTGGGGATACACGACGATTCGTCGAGCAAGAACGATCCCAATAAGTTTCTGCGCCTCCACGGAGTGTTTCCGTTGAATACCACGAAGAGAAATAACCTCGGGAGCGTGCCCAATTGAAGGAAATCGATTTTGGGCTTAAGTTGGGGATAAGTGACGAAATCCTATCTACGGTCCCTTTTCCTTCAAATTAAGGATTCCTTTAGCTTCAGAGGAAGGATTTGGGTGATTTTGATGAAGGGAATCGTGAGTCGAAACGTCGTAGAACAAGTTATCCAAGAGATCGAAAATCCGACGTTTCGGGAAGTTGCATCCCGAGAACGATCTCTCAAAATTAAGGTCCCACACTCAAAGAAGTTCCTCCAAACCAATTCCTATAGCTTGAGGAAAGGATATGGAAGAGGTTCCATTGAGAAATAGGGCCTTGAAAACCCCTAAAATTGGCTGCCCAATGATGAATCCCCTATTTTAGCTACGGCGAGGAAAATGATTTTGGACGAACTTTTGAGGCGAATATCTTAGGCTACAATCAACAAAAAGAAACTAGACACAATAAGGAGTCTGTGGAAGGAAATTGGAAGTAATCCGGATACCGGAAGCTCAAGAATGGAGGTCCCGAACGTCGACGATGAGGTAAGTAGCCACATTGGATTTTTCTTAAGAAATACTTGTAGGAATCGCTTGAATTTTCATATGAACCCTAAACGAAGTATGACAAAAGGATATATGAAAGAAAAATTCAAAGAACCGTGAGTTAAGGCTCTAAACCGACCAAATTACTCGAGATTTAAGGAACATTAAGATAAACCACTAAATGAGCTCTGATTCCTATGAAATTTTATTACTGAGCATAATATATCATTCTAAGGTTATGTATGGAATTTTGCGGTCATTAGATAAGGATAAGTAGGTAAACCAAGAAACGGGGAGAAATGACCATAATGCCCCTAAGAATATCTACCTACGGTTAATGACCAAGATGACCTCCAAATGCTATGAAACGCTACAGTAGATCTTATTTATGATGCTTGATTAGGTAATGAAGTTTGAAAGCCATTGTAACTTGTTAAGGAGCAAAACCAAGAATTAGGGGTAAAATGACCATAATGCCCCTACGGAAGACTACCTACGGGTTAAGCCCTAAATGACTTCCCAACATTATGAAATGTTGTATGAATCCTTATCTCAAGAGGTTGTATAAGGAAATGAAGTTTGGGAGTCATTAGAAAACGTTAGGTAGCGAAACCAAGATATGGGGAAAACGTATATCACGAACCATGCAACTTTGCCTCCTAGGATGACGAAAGAGGTATCCACGAAATAAGAGATTCTCCACAAGTACCCTTGGTTTCTAATGAGACTCTACGTGCACAAGACCACGTCGGAGCTATTCCTAAGAAGAACTTGTATGTTCCCAAGCTTGACCCAAGACATTATGCATAAACCTAGGATCCCCAAGAATGCATAGAAACATCTAGGTTAATGCAAATGACATGCTTAACAAGTTGCTAGGATCCATGCCCGGAGTAACTGTTATCTCCCATCACGAAGTGTACCACGAGACCCCTATTCCTCTTTAGGTGAGATGCCCTGCTATATCTACCATGAGCATGATGCCACGATGAACTTATTATCTCCCTCACCTAAATGAGATGCCCTACATCATGAATTTCCAATAGGATGCCACGATTATGATAACGCCACCTATGCACGCATGGGGAGAAAATTAAGGGTTACTTTGGAAGAGTTTCCAATAGGATGCCACGGAACAAGTAGTCATATCCTAGCTCAAGGTCTAGAGATGCTCCAACTTACCAACTATTCTCTTTAAGGCCTACTCTATATGACTTGAGAATAAGTTCAAGATTACAAGGTGGTTGGAGCAAGTTTAGAACCTAAACCAAGATGGAACTTAGGAAACGCCTAAAGGAAACATGTCAAGATTCAAGACCCTTCTAGAACCCTCTAAGGAGTCCATTATGAACTTATGACCTTCTAGAATAACTCATGCTAGTTATTACGATGGGTTCATATGATCACGAATGTATATAACAACTTACGCTTCAAGAAACATAAGAACCTTAGAAACTTACAAGATTAAGAATCAATAACAAGCTATACAACTACCAAGACAAGAAGAATGCTAGGTACCACTCAAACATAAGGGACCAAAGTCCTCAAGACTCAAAATTCAAGAATGCTAGGTAATAATACTCTAAGCATGTCCAATTGTGGCCCATACCTCCCCACCATGGGGTGCTTTCTAAGGAGGCCTTGTTTCCTCTTCTAGGTGGGATGCCCTGCATCGTGTTTCTCTTTCAGGATGTCATGTTTGGCCTCATTCCCCTCACCTAGATGAGATGCCCTGCACCATGTTATGATTTGCAGGATGCCATGTTCATGTATGCACCGATCACATGACCTTTATGGTCTATGCCATGTTCATGCATGCATCGATCACTTGACCTTTATGGTCTATCATGGGGAGTGACCTATGGGCACGATGGAGCAAGAAGATAGTAAGTTACCCTAGCCATGAATCAAGAACCTCCTAAGAACTCCCGCGGTACATCATGCTTATGACTTAGACTACGCTACTTGGAGCGTATGAAGCCTTGAGCGTAGGTATTAAGACTGTGTCGCTTGGAACGCATGAAGCCTCAGACACAGGTCGACAAGTTTATGTCTAGTACCGTAAATCCTAAGGGAAGTGTCTTGGAGAACGAATTAAGGAACATAACAAGAACATACGATAAGAACAAGAACAAGAACAAGAAAAAGAAAAGAAAGAAGGTGGTACCCTAGCATATCAAGGACACGATTAAGAGCCTACAAGTACGCTACTTACTGAGTCTTGTACTCATTCCTTATTCTCCTTTTTTTTTTCAGGAAATAATGAGCTGATCGAGGTCGGTAGCGGACTATGGAGCAGGTGCCATAGACAAATCTCACCCATCGTCCTCAACCCATTGTTTTAAGACGTTTTGTGTTCGTTCCTTATTTTGTATTTTAACCATTATGTTATATTTTAAATTACTAATGCGCCCACTATTTTCGTATAATGTAAATTATGTTTTAAATTTTAATGGTTTAATTTCGCGAAAAATTTACGGGTCATTTTAGAGTCATCGAGTCAGCCCGGTCCTTGCACGAACTGACTAGTGAGCCCATACTCGCATGTATGCGTTGTGTGTAATGTATATGGTACACATCCAAGGTGACCAATAAGAATAGTACCGTACAAAAAATAGACTGATATGATAGGTCTTGTCATTGCATTCGCATGTTCTTGCATTTAACCTCTCGGTCAGTTACTGAGTATTCCTTCAAATACTCAACCCACGTGATACCTCTGTTACAAGCAAAGGCAACCGTGCAGTAGCCCAAAAATAAATAAATAAATTTTTTTTTAAAAAAAACAACCTTTCCCCACTTCTCTCCACTAACCTCTCATCCCACAATTATCTCTCCTCAACCCATCCTCTTAGCCGCCATAACAGGTACTGCAAAAAAAAAAAATAATAATAAATAAATAATTGTGAGATTTACTTGAGAAAAAGAAGAGAACCGCCTCTACCTAGTTGAGATTCTCATTTAGGTGAAGATAGATCTGATCAATAATAAGTATATATTAAATCTTCATTCTCTTTTATCCTATTTGTTTTTAGAAATCACAACAAATTATAATTAGATCTTCATTCAATTATTACAAATGTTTAGCTTTGAGTTAAAAACTAGAGGTAGATTAGTAATATTAGATTAAATTTATATTAGTAGCCAAATGAATAGATTAAAAATGTAGATTAGTAATATTATATTAAATTTATATCAGTAGCCAAATGAATAGTTTAAAAATAGAATTACTAAGAAAATTTGTGAACAGGAAACATTTGGAAACAGAGATCCACTGGAAATTTGGAATACATGATAACAGAAACTAATAGGCAGTAGATAAAAAAAATGAAGATTAAGGAATTAAAAACCACAAACTAAATATAAAGAGAAAGGTAAATACAGAGAGTAGTAAAGCCCATGAAATAGTTGTATCTACTCTTTTATACAACAGTAACCATGGAAAATAAGATTTTTAATAAAAATATAATTACAGACAATATAACATTTCAAGACCTTTAACAATGGACCAATGTAAATGAGAGAAATAATTTTGTAGAGTTCAAACTTGAAACTGATGTCATGGGCTCACATAGGTTGACTCGGATTTCAAAGGACGAAATTGAACTTCCATTAAAGATATATTCGTGATAACAACTTAAGCTAACCAGGTAAGTGACCTTACAATCGACATGGTTATATTTGATGTTGACACGTGTCTGTGGTTCTGCACGTGTCATATATACTGATATGTGTGAATTATCAGTGAATCGGTATGCTTATATTATGTTTATGTTATGTTATAACATGTGGATTGTATGATATCAATTATGGTACGATGTGTTCAAGGATATGTTCGAGATAGGATACGAGAAGGATGCACAAAACGAAATGTAACGATAGGAGTAAGATACGTTCATGAAACGTTAAGGTTATGTTACACACCGGAGTGCTATGGACAGGAGAGATTGATGAAAGAATATGGTTAGGATATGGGTAGAAAGGGATAGGTTTGTGATATATTGATAGAACGATAGCGTTAGGATACGTTCCTGTGATGATATGACTAAGGTATGTTCACGTAACGATATGACTTTAATAGGTATAAGAACGTTAAGGCTATGTTAAGTTAGGGAACGATATGACCACGAAGTGTTTACGATATGACATGTTATGATACGATATATTGTGATGTGATGTGTTATGTTTAGATTGTTTTGTGTGACCATTGAGGTAATTGTTGTATGAATTACACTTTATGAAATGGCATGTTAAAAGCATGGAGCGTTATGTTATGTTTGCTAAATTGTATGTATACAGCATGTTATGAATGACATGATATCACGATAAATGAAATTAAATGTAACCCCGTTAGGATTATGTATGATATGTAGACTGAAAAATGAGAAAGAACATGTTAAGCATGAAAGATGATAGCGGGGTTATATTCATTAATGATAAAAGTAGAAATATTGGGGACCTCATGCATTATGTGTGCTCATGCATTTGGGGGGATACCCCTATTCCATCACGAGGGTACGGACGCGTACATCCAATGGCAGGACAACGATCGTTATGTTTTGCATAGTGCTGCCGTGACGGTTACTAGTTCTAACGGGTGTTCGGCCTAAGGAGCTCCCAGAGTATGCTCGCCCGACAAGGAATGAGGCCCAGCGGTGTGTGAACTGACTGGTGTGCCCATACTCGCATGTATGAGTTGTGTGTAGAGTATACAGTACACGTCCAAATTACCCGTTAGAACAGCACCGTAGGAAGACAGATTGAAAGATAGGTCCCATCATCTCATTTGCACGTGATTGTTGCATTTAACCCCAAAAGTGGGATCACTTACTGAGTATTTCTTTAAATACTCAAGCCATGTGCTACTACATTTTTCAGGTTAAGGCAAGGCATTCCTGTACCACTGACGACGGCATCGCAACTCGAGACCATGGCACATGCATAGGATAGTGATATTTATTTTCTTAGACTTAGGCTAGAATAGGATGTTTTAAACTTAAACTCTTATTTATTTTATTTAGTCTTTTGTTATGTCGTTTTAAAGATGTTTTCGAAACACATAAGTCGGCTGTGTTTTAAGCTGAAGGTTATGTTTTATGTAAGTTTAAATGAAGTATTTCCGCATTCATGTTTATGATATGTATTCAGTAGCGACCTTAAATTAAGTAGAAAATTTCGGGCCATTGCAAAGCATGGCGCAAATCTGCGGCCTATAACACCGCTCGAAATAAAAAAGAGTTCGTGCCACTCATTGCAATTTTTTGATCAATTAGGTGCAGGAAGGTATTTCATTAAGTTGAACCAGTGACTGGCGTACGTCCAAGTGCGAGCCACTCCTTTTCGACCAAATACATCTTGAATTAGGTCCAATATATAAAATCAATGCAATATAATATTTTATTCCAAAATTTAGCGGACTATATTTTCAACATAAATTTGAATAACTATTATACTATTTATTAAAAAAAACGAATATATGTATATAATAAAATAATGTCTAAAACAATTGAGTTAAGTTTAGATTAGGTTCTATGTATTAATTCACACCATATTCATTTTGATAAAAAAAAAATAATGAAAAAATGATTCTCTTGTATGTATAATTTAAAAATCCAAGAGGAGTGATTATAAATTTATGGGGTGATTTTGTATTGTGCGTCCGAATGCAATGATTGATGCAAAAATTATTGGAAGAATTTATATTTAATATTGAAGAGTGAAGCCAAATATATGACATAACTATTAGGTGCGAAAAATTTATTTAAAATATTTCATAACGACACTATGACTTATACGTTCATTATAGGTTATTAAAACAATATGGGGAAAAGTAAATAACGTGAGTTTTAAATAAAACTAGAAAATAAAGCATTGACCTGATTTAACCTGAGGGCTATGGAAGAAAAACAACATGAGTGCATTTACACTAACTTTAGTCTCATGGTTGCCACCGAGATATCATCTGGTTTACTCTCGGGTAAAATTAAGGCACTCCTGTACGGATGTACAGAGGTGTCTTACCTTTACTTGAAAAATAAGAGTAGCACGTGACTTGAGTATTTTAAGAAAGACTAAGTACGTTATTATTGGGGTCAGGAAATGCAATCATATACAATCATGTTTGGGACATATCATTTCATAAAACTCTATTTCATGGCCTTAAACTCTTCTTTTAAGTTTGAGCTAAAATTGGATGTTTAGTATATCTCTACACACGACCCACGTATGCACACATGGACCCACTAGGCAGGCGTATACGTACCCCTGAGCCTGCCTTTCAGCTAGCTCACACTCGTACTGCCAGAGCCATAGAGGGAAAGAAGCCAACATAGTATTATGGTGTACAGAATATCGTATCATAACATTATGGCAGACATAAATGTCGTAACATACTCGTCCATACTAATCATGACGAGGAAGTATCCCGATGCATATGACACACAAAAATGCCTGGAGTCTCTCTAGCTTCAAATCATATAATATGTAGATCGTGCATTCGTTCTTTCATAAACGTTTTCAAGAATACATTATTGACATATCAACATTTCACAGTCTAAAAAATAAACATGCTAACATGGTGCGCACAATATCATAGCATAACATAAGTCATAATACATCATCACGTAGTCTTGACATTACATAAGTCATAACACTACATAACATAATTTACATCATAGCAATCATAAAATACGACACATGGAGGGGCCACAGAAAACGTGCCATTTTTTATAGTTGTACATTTTCAACCGTCTGACATCGTGATCTTGACACGCTCATGACAAGGCATGAGGGAAATCCAAGCCTCCTATTTATTTTTCGTTTGTCTTTATGACTTCATTGGACCTTAGGTGAGGTTTGTCTTCCTCAACCGAATACAACTTGTGCGGAATTCAAGCTTGCTCGGGCCTACGTGTGCATGTTCAATCTTCTGCAACCCAACCGACTTGCCTCTATACTAGTTCAAGTTATTCGGCTCGACCTTGCCTCTGCTTGAGGCCAAGGTCTCTCACGTGCAACGTCACGTCTCAATTCTCATCTTGGTTCCCAATTGACATGGCCATCATGTTTTGATGTCATCCCAAGTCCTGGGATGTCATCGATTAACTTAGCTCGCTCGATCATGCTCATCGAGAATAGACCCATATGTCGCTCAATGATCGAGACATCCGGAGCATCCATCCATCAAGTTATAGCGAGGCGTTGGATCATCTTGTGTCCATGTTAGTTCATTTATAAAATCCATTATGGATAGCAAGTGCATAATCCAACCTCTGACACATACACAATGGCACAATTTTGGCCCACCAGTGTCGTGCGGCACTGTCTTGGAATACCCATTTCAATGGAAGTCGTAAGAGACACTCGTCTGTGACACATGAATATGTCATGGGGTAGCTCACTTAGCCACAGGGCCCAGAGATGGTGGAGAGTTGACACCACGCCTCCTCCTAAGGTACATTTTGAGACATTTTTTGGTATGGTAGTTGTAGACATGATTTTGGAGAAATGGACATACAGTGTCATGAAGAGTTCGTCTTATGTCCAATTGACACCAAATTTGATGAGTTTTCAAATTTTATATGAACAAACTTGACTTTAGAATCGCATGCCCAAATTCCCTTTACGAGGTTAAGGCCTGGGGCCCTACCCGACCGTTCAACAAGTCTATCAATGACACTCTGTCAACATTGTTGCCTCTGTCTTGCCTATGCACATTTCTATGGTGGGTTAGATGAAGCACCATCCTCCTCGGTCCATCATGGCATTCGTCTTTTTTGGGCCTTTACGTGGCTGGTTGGACATCACTATTATGTTGTCACCTTGTCTTGTCTAGTGAGGGTCACAACCTACTGTCTTCATAGTATGATTCAATTCATCCAAACATGCCAACATCATTCAATTCATCCAACCATGCCAACAGTAGAACCACTTATATAGCTGGCCTGAGTCGAAGTTACAAGATAATCCTAAAGCTGGTTCAAAACCGCTCCTTAAATTTCAATTTCACCTATGTAAACCCACGTCATCAAGTTACGACATGATATACAATTTAATTCATCCAACGGTGTCAACTAATTCAACTTTTAGCCAAAAGGTAACTTAGATGGACCAAAATGAGGTCATACTCACTCAATTGCTCCCAAAAATATAAAAACTACTTTGAAATGATCCAAAACAATAAGAACAAGTCCCAAAAGTTCGAATAACTCAAATACGAGCCAAATAAGTCGGCTACGTCGAAATAGAGTCACCGAAACCGAGCTCAGCCAACGTTAGAAGGCACGTGGGTCAGAATATTGATTTTGTTTGGTTCATGGGGTGACTATGGAGCAGGATGTCGCAAGGGTTGCCGAACCAGGTTCGGTTGCAGGTAAATTTAGGTGTGCGGGTCACTAAATGCCTTTGGGCTAATGGCGCGTGTGTATGGGCTTCGCTCGTACGCGCGGACTGAAGCCGAATGGAATGGGCCGACAAGGTTCAATCTATGGGGAGTTCTCGACGTCATCGTCTATGGGATTCCATAATAATCTCCTCATTTTCTTTCTCCTCTTCTCTGTCTTTACAAGGTTGACAGTAATCTCCTCATTGTTTCTTAATTTATTTTTTATCATCACTACATCATATACCTCTAAAGGAACGTTCATTCTCGTAAGTGTCGAAATTCTATAACAACTCGAGTTATTTTCTCCCTCGTCTCTTCCTTTCGTTCTCACGTGGTATCTCAGTGTATTTCTCTCTTATCTCTTCCTTTCCTTTCGTTCCGATGTGGCTTCTTCTATTTTGTGGTTTTGCCACATTACTTCAACAAAGATGATGTCTTTGATGCGTATAGCTTTCACCTCATGGGCCAAGATTTTTTTCTGGCTTTTAGTCATAACTCAATTCCTCATCTACCTGTAGCGGTTCATAATCTGTCACGTTGCTTGGATCAGTTATATACTTGCGGCGTATCGACATATTAAATACTGTGCACTGATGAGAGGAATGGTAATAGGGATAGTATGTACGCCATTGTTTTGACGAAGCATGGGCTCTACATGCCTTTACATTTGAACCTTAAGACGCCTTTCATCAGGACCACCTTCAAGAATACTATGTTGTCCACTTCAAATCCTAAGCTCCTACGCCTCTCATCAGAATAATTTTTCTGTCTACTCTGATTTGTGCGCATTCTCGCCCTGATCTGTTGTACGACCTATTGGTAGTCTGGACTAACTCGAATCCCAACAACTCTCATTCACCTACCGCGTCCCCAGCAAACTTAGGACCTACACCATTTCCCCCATTATGCTTCAAACGGTGTCATCTCAATAGTTGCTTCGAAGATGTTGTTATAAAAGAACTCCATAAGATACAACTTCAATTCTCAACTACCTCCAAAATCCAACACACAGGCACACAATATATCTTCCAAGATATTGTTAGACTATATGGAGTGCAAGTACCCATATGTCAGATTGAGACCCACGCTATGCACCCAATATCAATCATAGTTTTCCATAATATTGGGTACTCGCGTTGACTTCATTACTGGTATCCTTCCACAAATCGATGGTTAGATGGAGCGTTTGTAGCCTAACTCTCAACAACATAGGTATCCTCTCCAAGTAAAAAGTATATGGACTTGGTAAGTTTTTCAACGATCATCTATATCATTGTATATCCTTTCAGAATCTTTGTAGACCCACGTTGAAGTTCATTACTATTTTTCATATTTCCAATATGGAATGCTCAAAGGTTGCAACAACCATACCATCTTTGGTTCCTCATAATCCATCAACCATCACCCCTTAAGGCCATAAATGAGTCTCTTGAGGTCATAAATAACTCCCACTTGTTGATACATCATTAATTTTCTAATAACCTACATTAGCTCATGGATCTTACCTAATTACCCTTGAGATCATAAATGAGCCGCATATAAAGTTTCATATCATTTAGAGTTCTTTACGGTCTTGAAAACATCATAAAATTCTTATTGGGTACTTTTGGTCATTTACCAACCCAAATCTTGGTTTAAATCCTTGACGTATTCCAATGACCTTGAATATTTTCATAATCCTTCTAAACCATCACATAAGGAAAAATTTATACTATGCAACGGTTATTTGGGTCATAAGCCAGTGAGCCATAATCATAGGGGATTTTGGTCATTTTTTAGCTACGGGCTCTGCACCCTAACCTAATCCAATGACCACAAAATTTCATACATAACTTATAGTAGGTTCATGGCTCAGGCGCATCCTTGAAATCAACATTCACGTGAATACTAATGCATGAAAAATATCAAATATTTAACCCAACCTTAATTCCAACCCTTTTTTTTGTTTTTTGTTTTTTTGTTTTTGTTTTTACGTCATTTAAGATAACTTGATTTCTTCTTTTAACTAGATTAATGGTTTAACTAGTTTCATGTATTACTTGGACTTTCAAGTCACATCCTCTGAACCTTGCTAAATTGGACTTTCAAGTCACATCCTCCAAACCTTGCTCAACATCAGGCCCATTTACCTATATATCCTCACAAACTCATTTTAAAAGATTCCCATGGTAGAAAGAGGGTACAGATAATTGGTAATGCAAAGGCATAGTGGATATCATGATATGTAATAGAACTTGGGATACTAAATCCAACTTCAAATAAAGGGTCTTGTAACCTTAACTACGACAATACCTTTGAAACATCTTGAAATGGGCTATTTTTCTACAAAAAAAAAAAAAAAAAAAAAAAAAAATGTTTAGATTGAGCAATGAAATACATTGGTGTAAGGGTACAAGGAAGATTACCATGGAACTTTTATTTGATTTAGAGAAAAATTCTACCATTGTAATCATGGCGATCCTTCGCCCAAATCACTCTTAAATTTAAGACATATCCTGAAAGTCTCGTATTGTAGTCTATCTCCATAAAATTTCTATAACACTTTGACGAAGATCGTAACACCTCATTGATACTTTTAAATCACCTTAGAGGCTCTAAAAATGCAACCTTGACGTCTTTTCAACCCATAATTGTCACCATACTATTATATAGACATTATTCTCATATTCTCTAGTAGAGTTTAGCTGACATCTCCGTAGTTGGCCCCATAATGTAAGTGTTGGGTTATGGAGCATGCTGCTTATTTATAGCTCATTCTACAGTTCTACGTATAAAGCTATATGTGGTAAATGACATATAATGCAAATGGTCATATACAGTGAAAAAGGATATATAATAAAAGGCTATGGACGATTATATATGGTAAATTTATAGTAAACTAAACCATATATATACAATCTTAGTAGTGCTTTTAAAATGTACTTTCTGCCTTCTCTATATTGTCTCTTACGGTACATACTTATCATCAATATAAATCTTTATTCAATATTCCTCCTTTCATTTTCTCTCTCCTGTTCTTTGTGATCATCTAGATCGAGTGTGTGTGTGTTATTGTGTGATCCTATGAACTGGTATCAAATTTAGGCGAGATTCATCATGATCTGTGAAGATCGAAAGCTCAAATGTTGGAATTGAGAAGTTTAATGGATCCGATTTTGATTTTTGGACGATGCAGATTGAAGATTATCTGTACAAGAAAGATCTTAACCAACCCCTGTAGGAGGTGAATTCGGATACCATGAACACGGAGCAGTAGAAGCTCAAGGATCGGCAGGCCTCAGGGTTGATCCGGTTGACGCTATCAAAAAATGCGGCGTTCAACATCATCGAGGAGAAGACAATATCAGATCTGTTGAAGGTACTGTTGAGTATGTACCAAAAAACGTCGCCTATGAACAAGGTGTATTTTATGCGGAGATTGTTTAATTTACAAATATGTGACGGTGAATCTATTGCTGATCATATAAATGAATTCAATATGATTGTAAGTCAACTGAGATCGGTGGAAATTAATTTTTCATATGAAATTAAAGCATTGGTTTGATGTCATCTTTACCGGAATTGTGGGAAATTAAAGCTCAGGTGAAATTAAAGCATTGAAAGTATTCCCATATAGTACAAGCAAATCACAACTAATTCTATAATATTTTCAGACCCTTTGCAATCGAAGCAAGTTCACGATTACGAGTTTATTGATGAACCCCTGATCATCTCTATATCACAGCATACATACCACTTGCGTAAACATATCATAAACAGAGATATAGTATAGTAATCTAGACATACCTTCACGTAGATGTGTCTTTTCCCATCATCAATTCTCACATTGCAGACTTTTAATTTTGGTTTCTTCATCAAACCTTCAGTATTATTCAATTCAATCGTAATGAGCAACATATCATCGAGTTTGGTCAAGAATTGAGGGAGATATTATCTACTAAAGTTCCTCAAAACCCCAAAATCGTACCTTACATTTCCAAGCTCAATCTCCTTCTATAGTCCCTCTTGGTTCACGAATCCTTCCTGAAACTGTAAATCGTCCTCTAACGAGTCTATACCAATCAACCACGATCAATTTCATACCCTGCAGAGTGAGAATTTAGAATATGAAACTCTAAAGCCAAACCATAAAAGTCATCTTAAACTCGAAACAGGTACTCTCCCTTCACAAATCGGGCTCAACTACTGTTGGTGGACGGAGATGGGGAAAATTTGTTCGTCTCCACCCTGCTCCAGGGACATTTCTACCATCAAGCTGATTTTGGATCAATTTAAATTTAACAAAATAATAATAATAATAATCAAATTTCATTAAAGGGCAACCACCTCTTTCTTTAATCAAATTTCATTGAAAGAAAATAATTTAAAAATCTATAGGCTTCTTTAAGTACTAAAAAAGAAGTTTATTTTCAACCAATTTTACCATGTATTTTAAAAATGTAAGTTTAATTAAATTTTTTTTTTTTAAATTATGCTATTTTTTTTTAATTATTATTTTATACCTAATTAAATAAACTGATGACTATTTAATTTTCAATTTTAAAAATTACTTTAGCTTTCTTTTATAATTTCCTTACGGTAAAATCCATTTGTTTGAAGAAAGTATTTAAATTCTAAATAAGATTTTAAAAAAACATAATATTTTTTTAATTATGTTTCTTTCTTTGTGAGTTTCGGGAATATCTCCATTCATAGGTCCGAGATCCACATCTATTATGAGTTGAAAGGTCCGAATGATCAACTCTGCAATCAGTTGTTAGAATCAATAGGTCTTCAAATAGTTCATTTTAAAAAATTGAAACCCTTGTTATTGGATGCTTCCCAAAAATCGAAATTCTTGATCAATGGAGGAACAATATCACCATTTTTGTTCAATAAGATACCAAAGTGGATGATTGACTCATTCCCGAGAAATAAAAATCCTTTGCTAACACCGATTCCTATTTCTCAATGATATCCCACGATCAAGACAATTGGCTAAATCCCGTGAAACCGATCATTTTCATTTTCTTAAATAAACCATTTTCTTAAATAAACATTTAAAATTTTAGTCGTATTCAAAAAAATAAAATAAATTAAGGTAACTGAGGTTTGCTCTATTTCCCAAATTCAAGTTAAATAGATTAGAAATGCTAAATGCTAACGAAATGAGATGGACCTCATAACAGGAAACGACTCCCGGAAGACAAGCGTACTCGAATTTAGCGAAAAGACAAGCGTACTCGAATTTAGCAAAAACCGACTAAGGCCAACCAAGTAAGTGGTCTATGATGATGTTATATGATGACGACGATGCATGACAACATGACGATGTAAGATGTAAGATAATGAAATTTCTTAATTTGACGTTATTCCATATTAAGATTCGATGATTTTCTTAAGTCACAACCCGTATGGAATATATATTTAAATAATTATAAAAAATTTCAAATATGATATATAAATATTAAAAAAAAAAAAGAAAAAAAAAAACTTACAAACAATACAATCAATTCATTATTTATATTTATATTTATATAAATCAAGATCCCTAATTAATTCATTATTTATATTTATATAAATCACAATAAATAATATTTATATTTGTTTATATAATTAATTATCTTTCTTTCTATATTTGTTAAATGTAAATCCGTACTAATTAATGAACAAATTATTAAATTAATTAATTTTAAATCATTAAATAATATTTTTATTTTAAATTTCCTTTACGGTCAAAAACTAAATACTTATACACATTAAATAAATTAAACTTATTTTAATGGTATTACGTCGATATAAGTTATTAATAGAAATAATTTAAGGAAACATACCCGTTTTAATTTATAAGACAATTTAGTGCATTAACATTATTATCCTAATTTTTTCATAATAATAAGATGCATATAACCACACTTAATTATTATCAATTATTTTATTTCCACAATGTTTCCAAATCATCGTTACTTAGAACATTTACATCGAAATCGATGTGTAAACGATACGGGGTGGTCGAGAACTAGAGGGAATTGATAGCAATTCTCATCCCAGCTTGGCAGTGGCCTGGGGTGGTGCATATGAAGAAGTTTTGTCCTCTTGAGAGAATGATTTCATCCTTGCCTGAATTGAACACTTTGGCGCCTCTTGGGGCTATGCAGCTTCTATAACCCCCCTCATTCACTGCCACCACGTTGTGAATTGTGGGGTTATAGTTGAATCCTACAAAAAAAAAAAAAAAAAAAAATGTATTCGTTTAGTTTATTATCAACGATCTAAAAATTCGATCGGATACTATTTGAATATATTTTATATAGCCGTAATGTAACGACCCATATCCTCGAATATATTTTATATAGCCATAATGTAACGACCCATATCCTCTTTGGGCTTTCCCTTTTGGGCTTCCCCTCAAGGCTTTAAAACGAGTCTACTGTAACGACCCATATCCTCTTTGGGCTTTCCCTTTTGGGCTTCCCCTCAAGGCTTTAAAACGAGTCTGCTGTAACGACCCATATCCTCTTTGGGCTTTCCCTTTTGGGCTTCCCCTCAAGGCTTTAAAACGAGTCTGCTACGGGACTTGTGTTTTGATATAATACCCAGATCCACGGGACTTGTTTTGATATAATACCCAGATCCTCTTTGGGCTTTCCCTTTCGAGCTTCCCCTCAAGGCTTTAAAACGAGTCAAGGCTTTAAAACGAGTCAAGGCTTTAAAACGAGTCAAGGCTTTAAAACGAGTCAAGGCTTTAAAACGAGTCAAGGCTTTAAAACGAGTCTGCTACGGGACTTGTGATTTGATATAATTTATCTTATCTTCAGGATTTGGTTAGTAGAATATTTTCTCTTTTCTCGAACTTTCGATCCCACTTCTGTTTTTCATTCTTAACATAGTATCAAAGCATCATTCTTAACGGATACGGTTACGCAAGTAAAACATCAGTTACTATTTAACTATCTAAACGAGAGTTGAAAACTCACTTAATATGTCACCGGCTCTAAACACCTTCCCATTAGGCCATCCTTCCGTGCCCAGGTTCCATCCGTTTGAGTCGCCAACAACAAAAGTTGTAGCAGCATCGCCATGTTCGAAGCCAAGTAGCAGCAGCAACGCCATTGCAACAGCCACCGTGCTCATCGAAACCGCTCCGCTGCTCCCCTCGTGTCGAGCCATTCGTGAAGCCGAAGTAGCTCTCAAGAAAGATATGGAAAACAATTGTGTTCCATTGAAGCTTGGAAATGATGGTTATAAAGATATGTTTTTTCTTTTCCTTTATTCCTGCGGGGAAGTAGTGGGCCGTTTTGCAATTGATTATGTCTAACTCGTTTTGCTATTAAAAGAAAGAGAAACAGTCTTCCTACTTTCTCTCCACTAACCTCTCGTTCCTTCCCCAAATATCTCTCCTCAACCCACCTCAGCAAAAAAAATCACAGTTTGCAAAAAGGAATAAAATGGCAAAGAAAATTTGTGAACAAAATTAAAAGGGAGTAAATACAGATAAAGAGAAAAACAAGAAAAGTAAGCAATAGAGTAAATACAGATAAAGAAAAAAAAAATAAGAAAAGCAAATATAGAGGACAAGAAAGCACAGAATGACTTAAATAACTCTATCAACTTTTTTATACACCAGAAACTATATAAAATAAGATTTTTAATAAAAACATGATCATATATATATATAACCGTCCAAAACTTTTAACAATGGACCCATGTAAATTAAAAAAATAATTTTATAGAGTTCAAACTTGAAACTGATGTCATGGGCTCACATAGGTTTGCTTGGATTTCAAAGGACAGAATCGAACTTTCATTAATGATAACTTCTGGACATCAACCTAAGCTAATCAAGTAAGTGGTCTTACTGTCGGCATAGTTATATTTGATGTTGACACGTGCCTCGTGGTTCGACACGTGTCATATATATTGATATGTGTGAGTTGTTTGTGGATTGATATGCTTATCATATGTTATGTATATGTTATAATATGTGAATTACGGTACGATGTGTTCAATGATATGTTCGAGATAGGATACGATAAGGATGCACAAGACGAAATGTGACGATAGGAGT
Organism: Cucurbita pepo subsp. pepo; assembly: GCF_057944985.1. NCBI lineage: Eukaryota > Viridiplantae > Streptophyta > Magnoliopsida > Cucurbitales > Cucurbitaceae > Cucurbita > Cucurbita pepo. The sequence goes on from NC_141799.1 coordinate 5,683,075, forward strand.
AAGATGCGTTCATGAAACGTTAAGGTTAGGTTACATACCGAAGTGCTATGGATATGAGAGATGATAAAATAATATGGTTAGGTTATGTGTAGTAAGGGATATGGGTAGAAAGGGATAGGTTTGTGTTAGATTGATAGAACAATAGCGTTAGGATACGTTCATGTGATGATATGACTAAGGTACGTTCATGTAACGACATGACTGTGATAGATATAAGACGTTAAGGCTATGATAAGTAAGGGAACGATATGACCACGAAGTGTTTACGCTATGATGTGATTATGATACGATATGTGAATGACGGATATATATATATATATATATATATATATATATATATATATATATATATATATATATATATATATGTTGTCATATGATATGAAATATATTATGGTATGAGATATGTGATAAATTGACTTGTTTATGATATGATATATTGTGATGCAATATGTGCTGAAGAAAAGAAAAATGACCAACAAGGGATGAAAAATATTTAGAAAAATTAGAGTTTTCGAAGAAAATAGTAATAAAATATTCGAAAAGTGACAAATTACCAAAATACCCCTGGAATGATGGATAATTACGAAAATGCCCCTCTAATCATAATCAGAGCATCTACCGTGACCATCTGAGCAAAATCTTTCGAACCTTGAATCTCAGCCGTTGGATCTCCTCCAAAATTGGATATGATCTAGAAGACGGACATATCATCACATCCAACGGCTGGTATTCAAAACCAAAGTCGGTGAGGCTCTGATCGGAGTAGATATTTCCGGCTGATATTCCATGAAATCCAAACCGCCAATTCACGACGATTCTAGAGCTCTCAATGTCGGTTTAAGCTTCTCCTATAAAGTCTGCAGTTGGGGCAACAATATGGAACAAGAATCGAGCAAGGTTGAGAGCCCATTCAAGAGTTATGAGTGTTTAGATTGTGGGTCTCCTACTCTTCGATTTCTTCCAAATTCGAGAGCAATTCTCCACCATTTCTCCCCAAACGTATTCCTATAGTTTCTAAACAAGATTACCCACAAGTTCTGTTTAGGAATGATGTGCTGAAAGTGCCCAGAAACCATTTTCCCAATTCAATCCCCCATTGAAGAACTTAAAGGAAAGCTTGAAAATGCAATCTGGGGATACATGACGATTCGTCGAGCAAGAACGATCCCAATAAGTTTTTGCGCCTCCACGGAGTGTTTCCGTTGAATACCACGAAGAAAATAACCTCGGGAGCGTGCCCAATTGAAGGAAATCGATTTTGGGCTTAAGTTGGGGATAAGTGACGAAATCCTATCTACGGTCCCTTTTCCTTCAAATTAAGGATTCCTTTAGCTTCAGAGGAAGGATTTGGGTGATTTTGATGAAGGGAATCGTGAGTCGAAACGTCGTAGAATAAGTTACCCAAGAGATCGAAAATCTGACGTTTCGGGAAGTTGCATACCGAGAACGATCTCTCAAAATTAAGGTCCCACACTCAAAGAAGTTCCTCCAAACCAATTCCTATAGCTTGAGGAAAGGATATGGAAGAGGTTCCATGGAGAAATAGGGCCTTAAAAACCCCTAAAATTGGCTGCCCAATGATGAATCCCCTATTTTAGCTACGGCGAGGAAAATGATTTTGGACGAACTTTGGAGGCGAATATCTTAGGCTACGATCAACAAAAAGAAACTAGACACAATAAGGAGTCTGTGGAAGGAAATTGGAAGTAATCCGGATACCGGAAGCTCAAGAATGGAGGTCCCGAACGTCGACGATGAGGTAAGTAGCCACATTGGATTTTTCTTAAGAAATACTTGTAGGAATCGCTTGGATTTTCATATGAACCCTAAACGAAGTATGAAAAAAGGATATATGAAAGAAAAATTCAAAGAACCGTGAGTTAAGGCTCTAAACCGACCAAATTACTCGTGATTTAAGGAACATTAAGATAACCCACTAAATGAACTCTGATTCCTATGAAATTTTATTACTGAGCATAATATATCATTCTAAGGTTATGTATGGAATTTTGCAGTCATTGGATAAGGATAAGTAGGTAAACCAAGAAACGGGAAGAAATGACCATAATGCCCCTAAGAATATCTACCTACGGTTAATGACCAAGATGACCTCCAAATGCTATGAAACGCTACAGTAGATCTTATTTATGATGCTTGATTAGGTAATGAAGTTTGTAAGCCATTGTAACTCGTTAAGGAGCAAAACCAAGAATTAGGGGTAAAATGACCATAATGCCCCTACGGAAGACTACCTACGGGTTAAGCCCTAAATGACTTCCCAACATTATGAAATGTTGTATAAATCCTTATCTCAAGAGGTTGTATAAGGAAATGAAGTTTGGGAGTCATTAGAAAACGTTAGGTAGCGAAACCAAGATATGGGGAAAACGTATATCACGAACCATGCAACTTTGCCTCCTAGGATGACGCAAGAGGTATCCACGAAATAAGAGATTCTCCACAAGTACCCTTGGTTTCTAATGAGACTCTATGTGCACAAGACCACGTCGGAGCTATTCCTAAGAAGAACTTGTATGTTCCCAAGCTTGACCCAAGACATTATGCATAAACCTAGGATCCCCAAGAATGCATAGAAACACCTAGGTTAATGCAAATGACATGCTTAACAAGTTGCTAGGATCCATGCCCGGAGTAACCGTTATCTCCCATCACGAAGTGTACCACGAGACCCCTATTCCTCTTTAGGTGAGATGCCTTGCTATATCTACCATGAGCATGATGCCACGATGAACTTATTATCTCCCTCACCTAAATGAGATGCCCTACATCATGAATTTCCAATAGGATGCCACGATTATGATAACGCCACCTATGCACGCATGGGGAGAAAATTAAGGGTTACTTTGGAAGAGTTTTTAGGGAACACAAGGCATGACATGACAACCCCTAAGGCTTAGTTCTTGAAAACGGAACAAGTAGTCATATCCTAGCTCAAGGTCTAGAGATGCTCCAACTTACCAACTATTCTCTTTAAGGCCTACTCTATATGACATGAGAATAAGTTCAAGATTACAAGGTGGTTGGAGCAAGTTTGGAACCTAAACCAAGATGGAACTTAGGAAACGCCTAAAGGAAACATGTCAAGATTCAAGGCCCTTCTAGAACCCTCTAAGGAGTCCATTATGAACTTATGACCTTCTAGAATAACTCATGCTAGTTATTACGATGGGTTCATATGATCACGAATGTATATAACAACTCACGCTTCAAGAAACATAAGAACCTTAGAAACTTACAAGATTAAGAATCAATAACAAGCTATACAACTACCAAGACAAGAAGAATGCTAGGTACCACTCAAACATAAGGGACCAAAGTCCTCAAGACTCAAAATTCAAGAATGCTAGGTAATACTCTAAGCATGTCCAATTGTGGCCCATACCTCCCCACCATGGGGTGCTTTCTAAGGAGGCCTTGTTTCCTCTTCTAGGTGGGATGCCCTGCATCGTGTTTCTCTTGCAGGATGTCATGTTTGGCCTCATTCCCCTCACCTAGATGAGATGCCTGCACCATGTTATGATTTGCAGGATGCCATGTTCATGTTCGCACCGATCACGTCACCTTTATGGTCTATGCCATGTTCATGCATGCATTGATCACTTGACCTTTATGGTCTATCATGGGGAGTGACCTATGGGCACGATGGAGCAAGAAGAGAGTAAGTTACCCTAGCCATGAATCAAGAACCTCCTAAGACCTCCCGCGGTACATCATGCTTATGACTTAGACTACGCTACTTGGAGCGTATGAAGCCTTGAGCGTAGGTATTAAGACTGTGTCGCTTGGAACGCATGAAGCCTCAGACACAGGTCGACAAGTTTATGTCTAGTACCGTAAATCCTAAGGAAAGTGTCTTGGAGAACGAATTAAGAAACATAACAAGAACATACGACAAGAACAAGAACAAGAACAAGAAAAAGAAAAGAAAGAAGGTGGTACCCTAGCATATCAAGGACACGATTAAGAGCCTACAAGTAGGCTACTTACTGAGTCTTGTACTCATTCCTTATTCTCCATTTTTTTTTTCAGGAAATAATGAGCTGATCGAGGTCGGTAGCGGACTATGGAGCAGGTGCCATAGACAAATCTCACCCGTCGTCCTCAACCCATTGTTTTATGACGTTTTGTGTTCGTTCCTTATTTTGTATTTTAACCATTATGTTATATTTTAAATTACTAATGCGCCCACTATTTTCGTATAATGTAAATTATGTTTTAAATTTTAATGGTTTAATTTTGCGAAAAATTTACGGGTCATTTTAGAGTCATCGAGTCAGCCCGGTCCTTGCACGAACTGACTAGTGAGCTCATACTCGCATGTATGCGTTGCGTGTAGAGTATATGGTACACATCCAAGGTGACCAATAAGAATAGTACCGTACAAAAAATAGACTGATATGATAGGTCTTGTCATTGCATTCGCATGTTCTTGCATTTAACCTCTGGGTCAGTTACTGAGTATTCCTTCAAATACTCAACCCACGTGATACCTCTGTTTCAGGCAAAGGCAACCGTGCAGTAGCCGAAAAATAAATAAATAAAAATTTTTTTAAAAAAACAACCTTTCCCCACTTCTCTCCACTAACCTCTCATCCCACAATTATCTCTCCTCAACCCATCCTGTTAGCCGCCATAACAGTTACTGCAAAAAAAAAAAAAAAATAAATAAATAAATAATTGTCCGATTTACTTGAGAAAAAGAAGAGAACAGCCTCTACCTAGTTGAGATTCTCATTTAGGTGAAGATAGATCTGATCAATAATAAGTATATATTAAATCTTCATTCTCTTTTATCCTATTTGTTTTTAGAAATCACAACAAATTATAATTAGATCTTCATTCAATTATTACAAATGTTTAGCTTTGAGTTAGAAACTAGATGTAGATAGTAATATTAGATTAAATTTATATTAGTAGCCAAATGAATAGATTAAAAATGTAGATTAGTAATATTATATTAAATTTATATTAGTAGCCAAATGAATAGTTTAAAAATAGAATTATCAAGAAAATTTATGAACAGTAAACATTTGGAAACAGAGATCCACTGGAAATTTGGAATACATGATAACACAACTAATAGGCAGTAGATAAAAAAAATGAAGATTAAGGAATTAAAAACCACAAACTAAATATAACATTAGGGAAAGAAGCCCACATAGTATTATGGTGTACAGAATATCGTATCATAACATTATGGCAGACATAAATGTCGTAACATACGCGTCCATACTAATCATGACGAGGAAGTATCCCGATGCATATGACACACAAAAATGCCTGGGGTCTCTCTAGCTTCAAATCATATAATATGTAGATTGTGCATTCGTTCTTTCATAAACGTTTTCAAGAATATATTATTGATATATCAACATTTCACAGTCTAAAAAATAAACATGCTAACATGGTGCGCACAATATCATAGCATAACATAAGTCATAATACATCATCACGTAGTCTTGACATTACATAAGTCATAACACTATATAACATAATTTACATCATAGCAATCAGAAAATACGACACATGGAGGGGCCACAGAAAACGTGCCATTTTTTATGGTTGTACATTTTCAACCGTCTGACATCGTGATCTTGACACGCTCATGACAAGGCATGAGGGAAATCCAAGCCTCCTATTTATTTTTCGTTTGTCTTTATGACTTCATTGGACCTTAGGTGAGGTTTGTCTTCCTCAACCGAATACAACTTGTGCGGAATTGAAGCTTGCTCGGGCCTACGTGTGCATGTTCAATCTTCTGCAACCCAACCGAATTGCCTCTATACTAGTTCAAGTTATTCGGCTCGACCTTGCCTCTGCTTGAGGCCAAGGTCTCTCACGTGCAACGTCACGTCTCAATTCTCATCTTGGTTCCCAATTGACATGGCCATCATGTTTTGATGTCATCTCAAGTCCTGGGATGTCATCGATTAACTTGGCTCGCTCGATCATGCTCATCGAGAATAGACCCATATGTCGCTCAATGATCGAGACATCCCGAGCATCCATCCATCAAGTTATAGCGAGGCGTTGGATCATCTTGTGTCCATGTTAGTTCATTTATAAAATCCATTATGGATAGCAAGTGCATAATCCAACCTCTGACACATACACAATGGCACAATTTTGGCCCACCAGTGTCGTGCGGCACTGTCTTGGAATACCCATTTCAATGGAAGTCGTCAGAGACACTCGTCTGTGACACATGAATATGTCATGGGGTAGCTCACTTAGCCACAGGGCCCAGAGATGGTGGAGAGTTGACACCACGCCTCCTCTTAAGGTACATTTTGAGACATTTTTTGGTATGGTAGTTGTAGACATGATTTTGGAGAAATGGACATACTGTGTCATGAAGAGTTCGTCCTATGTCCAATTGACACCAAATTTGATGAGTTTTCAAATTTTATATGAACAAACTTGACTTTAGAATCGCATGCCCAAATTCCCTTTTCGAGGTTAAGGCCTGGGGCCCTACCCGACCGTTCAACAAGTCTATCAATGACACTCTATCAACATTGTTGCCTCTGTCTTGCCTATGCACATTTCTATGGTGGGTTAGATGAAGCACCATCCTCCTCGGTCCATCATGACATTCGTCTTTTTTCGGCCTTTACGTGGCTGGTTGGACATCACTATTATGTTGTCACCTTGTCTTGTCTATACGTGAGGGTCACAACCTACTGTCTTCATAGTATGATTCAATTCATCCAACCATGCCAACATCATTCAATTCATCCAACCATGCCAACAGTAGAACCACTTATATAGCTGACCTGAGTCGAAGTTACAAGATAATCCTAAAGCTGGTTCAAAACCGCTCCTTAAATTTCAATTTCACCTATGTAAACCCACGTCATCAAGTTACGGCATGATATACAATTTAATTCATCCAACGGTGTCAACTAATTCAACTTTTAGCCAAAAGGTAACTTAGATGGACCAAAATGAGGTCATACTCACTCAATTGCTCCCGAAAATATAAAAACTACTTTGAAATGATCCAAAACAATAAGAACGAGTCCCAAAAGTTCGAATAACTCAAATACGAGCCAAATATGTCGGCTACGTCGAAATAGAGTCACCGAAACCGAGCTCAGCCAACGTTAGAAGGCACGTGAGTCAGAATATTGATTTTGTTTGGTTCATGGGGTGACTATGGAGCAGGATGTCGCAAGGGTTGCCGAACCAGGTTCGGTTGCAGGTAAATTTAGGTGTGCGGGTCACTAAATGCCTTTGGGCTGATGGCGCGTGTGTATGGGCTTCGCTCATACGCGCGGACTGAAGCCGAATGGAATGGGCCGACAAGGTTCAATCTATGGGGAGTTCTCGACGTCATCGTCTATGGGATTCCATAATAATCTCCTCATTTTCTTTCTCCTCTTCTCTGTTTTTACAAGGTTGACAGTAATCTCCTCATTGTTTCTTAATTTATTTTTTATCATCACTACATCATATACCTCTAAAGGAACTTTCATTCTCGTAAGTGTCGAAATTCTATAGCAACTCGAGTTATTTTCTCCCTCGTCTCTTCCTTTCGTTCTCACGTGGTATCTCAGTGTATTTCTCTCTTATCTCTTCCTTTCCTTTCGTTCCCACGTGGCTTCTTCTATTTTGTGGTTTTGCCACATTACTTTAACAAAGATGATGTCTCTGATGCGTATAGCTTTCACCTCATGGGCCAAGATTTTTTTCTGGCTTTTAGTCATAACTCAATTCCTCATCTACCTGTAGCGGTTCATAATCTGTCACGTTGCTTGGATCAGTTATATACTTGCGGCGTATCGACATATTAAATACGTTGTGCACTGATGAGAGGAATGGTAATAGGGATAGTATGTACGCCATTGTTTTGACGAAGCATGGGCTCTACATGCCATTACATTTGAACCTTAAGACGCCTTTCATCAGGACCACCTTCAAGAATACTATGTTGTCCACTTCAAATCCTAAGCTCCTACGCCTCTCATCAGAATAATTTTTCTGTCTACTCTGATTTGTGCGCATTCTCGCCCTGATCTGTTGTACGGCCTATTGGTAGTCTGGACTAACTCGAATCCCAACAACTCTCATTCACCTACCTCGTCCCCAGCAAACTTAGGACCTACACCATTTCCCCCATTATGCTTCAAACGGTGTCATCTCAATAGTTGCTTCGAAGATGTTGTTATAAAAGAACTCCATAAGATACAACTTAAATTCTCAACTACCTGCAAAATCCAACACACAGGCACACAATATATCTTCCAAGATATTGTTAGACTATATGGAGTGCAAGTACCCATATGTTAGATTGAGACCCACGCTATGCACCCAATATCAATCATAGTTTTCCATAACATTGGGTACTCGCGTTGACTTCATTACTGGTATCCTTCCACAAATCGATGGTTAGATGGAGCGTTTGTAGCCTAACTCTCAACAACATAGGTATCCTCTCCAAGTAAAAAGTATATGGACTTGGTAAGTTTTTCAACGATCATCTATATCATTGTATATCCTTTCAGAATCTTTGTAGACCCACGTTGAAGTTCATTACTATTTTTCATATTTCCAATATGGAATGCTCAAAGGTTGCAACAACCATACCATCTTTGGTTCCTCATAATCCATCAACCATCACCCCTTAAGGCCATAAATGAGTCTCTTGAGGTCATAAATAACTCCTACTTGTTGATACATCATTAAATTTCTAATAACCTACATTAGCTCATGGATCTTACCTAATTACCCTTGAGATCATAAATGAGCCGCATATAAAGTTTCATATCATTTAGAGTTCTTTACGGTCTTGAAAACATCATAGAATTCTTATTGGGTACTTTTGGTCATTTACCAACCCAAATCTTGGTTTAAATCCTCGACGTATTCCAATGACCTTGAATATTTTCATAATCCTTCTAAACCATCACATAAGGAAAAATTTATACTATGCAAAAGTCATTTGGGTCATAAGCCAGTGAGCCATAATCATAGGGGATTTTGGTCATTTTTTAGCTACGGGCTCTTCCCCCTAACCTAATCCAATGACCACAAAATTTCATACATAACTTATAGTAGGTTCATGGCTCAGGCCCATCCTTGAAATCAACATTCACGTGGATACTAATGCATGAAAAATATCAAATATTTAACCCAACCTTAATTCCAACCTTTTTTTTTTTTGTTTTTTTTTGTTTTTACGTCATTTAAGATAACTTGATTTCTTCTTTTAACTAGATTAATGGTTTAACTAGTTTCATGTATTACTTGGACTTTCAAGTCACATCCTCTGAACCTTGCTAAATTGGACTTTCAAGTCACATCCTCTGAACCTTGCTCAACACCAGGCCCATTTACCTATATATCCTCACAAACTCATTTTAAAAGATTCCCATGGTAGAAAGAGGGTACAGATAATTGGTAATGCAGAGGCATAGTGGATATCATGATATGTAATAGAACTTGGGATACTAAATCCAACTTCAAATAAAGGGTCTTGTAACCTTAACTACGACAATACCTTTGAAACATCTTGAAATGGGCTATTTTTCTACCAAAAAAAAAAATGTTTAGATTGAGCAATGAAATACATTGGTGTAAGGGTACAGGGAAGATTACCATGGAACTTTTAGTTGATTTAGAGAAAAATTCTACCATTGTAATCATGGCGATCCTTCGCCCAAATCACTCTTAAATTTAAGACATATCCTGAAAGTCTCGTATTGTAGTCTATCTCCATAAAATTTCTATAACACTTTGACGATGATCGTAACACCTTATTGATACTTTTAAATCACCTTAGAGGCTCTCAAAATGCAACCTTGACGTCTTTTCAACCCATAATTGTCACCATACTATTATATAGACATTATTCTCATATTCTCTAGTTGATCCGATTGACGCTATCAAAAAATGCGGCGTTCAACATCATCGAGGAGAAGACAATATCAGATCTGTTGAAGGTACTGTTGAGTATGTACCAAAAAACGTCGCCTATGAACAAGGTGTATTTTATGAGGAGATTGTTTAATTTACAAATATGTGACGGTGAATCTATTGCTGATCATATAAATGAATTCAATATGATTGTAAGTCAACTTAGATCGGTGGAAATTAATTTTTCATATGAAATTAAAGCATTGGTTTGATGTCATCTTTACCAGAATTGTGGGAAATTAAAGCTCAGGTGAAATTAAAGCATTGAAAGTATTCCCATATAGTACAAGCAAATCACAACTAATTCTATAATATTTTGAGACCCTTTGCAATCGAAGCAAGTTCACGATTAGGAGTTTATTGATGAACCCCTGATCATCTCTATATCACAGCATACATACCACTTGCGTAAACATATCATAAACAGAGATATAGTATAGTAATCTAGACATACCTTCACGTAGATGTGTCTTTTCCCATCATCAATTCTCACATTGCAGACTTTTGATTTTGGTTTCTTCATCAAACCTTCAGTATTATTCAATTCAATCGTAATGAGCAACATATCATCGAGTTTGGTCAAGAATTGAGGGAGATATTATCTACTAAAGTTCCTCAAAACCCCAAAATCGTACCTTACATTTCCAAGCTCAATCTCCTTCTATAGTCCCTCTTGGTTCACGAATCCTTCCTGAAAGTGTAAATCGTCCTCTAACGAGTCTATACCAATCAACCACGATCAATTTCATACCCTGCAGAGTGAGAATTTAGAATATGAAACTCTAAAGCCAAACCATAAAAGTCATCTTAAACTCGAAACAGGTACTCTCCCTTCACAAACCGGGCTCAACTACTGTTGGTGGACGGAGATGGGGAAAATTTGTTTGTCTCCACCCTAGGGACGTTTCTACCATCAAGCTGATTTTGGATCAATTTAAATTTAACAAAATAATAATAAAAATAATCAAATTTCATTAAAGGGCAACCACCTCTTTCTTTAATCAAATTTCATTAATCAAATTTCATTGAAAGAAAATAATTTAAAAATCTATAGGCTTCTTTAAGTACTAAAAAAGAAGTTTATTTTCAACCAATTTTACCATGTATTTTAAAAATGTAAGTTTAATTAAATTTTTTTTCCAAATATAGAATAAATTTGACTTTCCTTTAAATTATGCTTTTTTTTTTATTATTATTTTATACATAATTAAATAAATTGATGACTATTTAATTTTCAATTTTAAAAATTGCTTTAGCTTTCTTTTATAATAACATTTTTTTAATGATGTTTCTTTCTTTGTGAGTTTCGGGAATATCTCCATTCATAGGTCCTCCGAGATCCACATCTATTATGAATTGAAAGGTCCGAATGATCAACTCTGCAATCAGTTGTTAGAATCAATAGGTCTTCAACTATGCTAATCATTAATGATAACTTCTGGACATCAACCTATGCTAATCAAGTAAGTGGTCTTACTGTCGGCATAGTTATATTTGATGTTGACACGTGCCGAACCACGAGGCACGTGTCATATATATTGATATGTGTGAGTTGTTTGTGGATTGATATGCTTATCATATGTTATGTATATGTTATAATATGTGAATTACGGTACGATGTGTTCAATGATATGTTTGAGATAGGATACGATAAGGATGCACAAGACGAAATGTGACGATAGGAGTAAGATGCGTTCATGAAACGTTAAGGTTAGGTTACATACCGAAGTGCTATGGATATGAGAGATTGATAAAAGAATATGGTTAGGTTATGTGTAGTAAGGGATATGGGTAGAAAGGGATAGGTTTGTGATAGATTGATAGAACAATAGCGTTAGGATACGTTCATGTGATAATATGACTAAGGTACGTTCATGTAACGACATGACTGTGATAGATATAAGACGTTAAGGCTATGATAAGTAAGGGAACAATATGACCACGAAGTGTGTACGCTATGATGTGATTATGATACGATATGTGAATGACGGATATATATATATATATATATATATATATATATATATATATATATATATATATATATATGTTGTCATATGATATGAAATATATTATGGTATGAGATATGTGATAAATTGACTTGTTTATGATATGATATATTGTGATACAATATGTGCTGAAGAAAAGAAAAATGACCAACAAGGGATGAAAAATATTTAGAAAAATTAGAGTTTTCGAAGAAAATAGTAATAAAATATTCGAAAAGTGACAAATTACCAAAATACCCCTAGAATGATGGATAATTACGAAAATGCCCCTCTAATCATAATCAGAGCATCTACCGTGACCATCTGAGCAAAATCTTTCGAACCTTGAATCTCAGCCGTTGGATCTCCTCCAAAATTGGATATGATCTAGAAGACGGACATATCATCACATCCAACGGCTGGTATTCAAAACCAAAGTCGGTGAGGCTCTGATCGGAGTAGATATTTCCGGCTGATATTCCATGAAATCCAAACCGCCAATTCACGACGATTCTAGAGCTCTCAATGTCGGTTTAAGCTTCTCCTATAAAGTCTGCAGTTGGGGCAACAATATGGAACAAGAATCGAGCAAGGTTGAGAGCCCATTCAAGAGTTATGAGTGTTTAGATTGTGGGTCTCCTACTCTTCGATTTCTTCCAAATTCGAGAGCAATTCTCCACCATTTCTCCCCAAACGTATTCCTATAGTTTCTAAACAAGATTACCCACAAGTTCTGTTTAGGAATGATGTGCTGAAAGTGCCCAGAAACCATTTTCCCAATTCAATCCCCCATTGAAGAACTTAAAGGAAAGCTTGAAAATGCAATCTGGGGATACATGACGATTCGTCGAGCAAGAACGATCCCAATAAGTTTTTGCGCCTCCACGGAGTGTTTCCGTTGAATACCACGAAGAAAATAACCTCGGGAGCGTGCCCAATTGAAGGAAATCGATTTTGGGCTTAAGTTGGGGATAAGTGACGAAATCCTATCTACGGTCCCTTTTCCTTCAAATTAAGGATTCCTTTAGCTTCAGAGGAAGGATTTGGGTGATTTTGATGAAGGGAATCGTGAGTCGAAACGTCGTAGAATAAGTTACCCAAGAGATCGAAAATCTGACGTTTCGGGAAGTTGCATACCGAGAACGATCTCTCAAAATTAAGGTCCCACACTCAAAGAAGTTCCTCCAAACCAATTCCTATAGCTTGAGGAAAGGATATGGAAGAGGTTCCATGGAGAAATAGGGCCTTAAAAACCCCTAAAATTGGCTGCCCAATGATGAATCCCCTATTTTAGCTACGGCGAGGAAAATGATATTGGACGAACTTTGGAGGCGAATATCATAGGCTACGATCAACAAAAAGAAACTAGACACAATAAGGAGTCTGTGGAAGGAAATTGGAAGTAATCCGGATACCGGAAGCTCAAGAATGGAGGTCCCGAACGTCGACGATGAGGTAAGTAGCCACATTAGATTTTTCTTAAGAAATACTTGTAGGAATCACTTGGTTTTTCATATGAACCCTAAACGAAGTATCAAAAAAGGATATATGAAAGAAAAATTCAAAGAACCGTGAGTTAAGGCTCTAAATCGACCAAATTACTCGTGATTTAAGGAACATTAAGATAACCCACTAAATGAACTCTGATTCCTATGAAATTTTATTACTGAGCATAATATATCATTCTAAGGTTATGTATGGAATTTTGCAGTCATTGGATAAGGATAAGTAGGTAAACCAAGAAACGGGGAGAAATGACCATAATGCCCCTAAGAATATCTACCTACGGTTAATGACCAAGATGACCTCCAAATGCTATGAAACGCTACAGTAGATCTTATTTATGATGCTTGATTAGGTAATGAAGTTTGAAAGCCATTGTAACTCGTTAAGGAGCAAAACCAAGAATTAGGGGTAAAATGACCATAATGCCCCTACGGAAGACTACCTACGGGTTAAGCCCTAAATGACTTCCCAACATTATGAAATGTTGTATACATCCTTATCTCAAGAGGTTGTATAAGGAAATCAAGTTTGGGAGTCATTAGAAAACGTTAGGTAGCGAAACCAAGATATGGGGAAAACGTATATCACGAACCATGCAACTTTGCCTCCTAGGATGACGAAAGAGGTATCCACGAAATAAGAGATTCTCCACAAGTACCCTTGGTTTCTAATGAGACTCTATGTGCACAAGACCACGTCGGAGCTATTCCTAAGAAGAACTTGTATGTTCCCAAGCTTGACCCAAGACATTATGCATAAACCTAGGATCCCCGAGAATGCATAGAAACACCTAGGTTAATGCAAATGACATGCTTAACAAGTTGCTAGGATCCATGCCCGGAGTAACCGTTATCTCCCATCACGAAGTGTACCACGAGACCCCTATTCCTCTTTAGGTGAGATGCCCTGCTATATCTACCATGAGCATGATGCCACGATGAACTTATTATCTCCCTCACCTAAATGAGATGCCCTACATCATGAATTTCCAATAGGATGCCACGATTATGATAACGCCACCTATGCACGCATGGGGAGAAAATTAAGGGTTACTTTGGAAGAGTTTTTAGGGAACACAAGGCATGACATGACAACCCCTAAGGCTTAGTTCTTGAAAACGGAACAAGTAGTCATATCCTAGCTCAAGGTCTAGAGATGCTCCAACTTACCAACTATTCTCTTTAAGGCCTACTCTATATGACTTGAGAACAAGTTCAAGATTACAAGGTGGTTGGAGCAAGTTTGGAACCTAAACCAAGATGGAACTTAGAAAACGCCTAAAGGAAACATGTCAAGATTCAAGGCCCTTCTAGAACCCTCTAAGGAGTCCATTATGAACTTATGACCTTCTAGAATAACTCATGCTAGTTATTACGATGGGTTCATATGATCACGAATGTATATAACAACTTACGCTTCAAGAAACATAAGAACCTTAGAAACTTACAAGATTAAGAATCAATAACAAGCTATACAACTACCAAGACAAGAAGAATGCTAGGTACCACTCAAACATAAGGGACCAAAGTCCTCAAGACTCAAAATTCAAGAATGCTAGGTAATACTCTAAGCATGTCCAATTGTGGCCCATACCTCCCCACCATGGGGTGCTTTCTAAGGAGGCCTTGTTTCCTCTTCTAGGTGGGATGCCCTGCATCGTGTTTCTCTTGCAGGATGTCATGTTTGGCCTCATTCCCCTCACCTAGATGAGATGCCTGCACCATGTTATGATTTGCAGGATGCCATGTTCATGTTCGCACCGATCACGTCACCTTTATGGTCTATGCCATGTTCATGCATGCATCGATCACTTGACCTTTATGGTCTATCATGGGGAGTGACCTATGGGCACGATGGAGCAAGAAGAGAGTAAGTTACCCTAGCCATGAATCAAGAACCTCCTAAGACCTCCCGCGGTACATCATGCTTATGACTTAGACTACGCTACTTGGAGCGTATGAAGCCTTGAGCGTAGGTATTAAGACTGTGTCGCTTGGAACGCATGAAGCCTCAGACACAGGTCGACAAGTTTATGTCTAGTACCGTAAATCCTAAGGGAAGTGTCTTGGAGAACGAATTAAGAAACATAACAAGAACATACGACAAGAACAAGAACAAGAACAAGAAAAAGAAAAGAAAGAAGGTGGTACCCTAGCATATCAAGGACACGATTAAGAGCCTACAAGTAGGCTACTTACTGAGTCTTGTACTCATTCCTTATTCTCCATTTTTTTTTTCAGGAAATAATGAGCTGATCGAGGTCGGTAGCGGACTATGGAGCAGGTGCCATAGACAAATCTCACCCGTCGTCCTCAACCCATTGTTTTAAGACGTTTTGTGTTCGTTCCTTATTTTGTATTTTAACCATTATGTTATATTTTAAATTACTAATGCGCCCACTATTGTCGTATAATGTAAATTATGTTTTAAATTTTAATGGTTTAATTTTGCGAAAAATTTACGGGTCATTTTAGAGTCATCGAGTCAGCCCGGTCCTTGCACGAACTGACTAGTGAGCTCATACTCGCATGTATGCGTTGTGTGTAGAGTATATGGTACACATCCAAGGTGACCAATAAGAATAGTACCGTACAAAAAATAGACTGATATGATAGGTCTTGTCATTGCATTCGCATGTTCTTGCATTTAACCTCTGGGTCAGTTACTGAGTATTCCTTCAAATACTCAACCACGTGATACCTCTGTTTCAAGCAAAGGCAACCGTGCAGTAGCCGAAAAATAAATAAATAAAATTTTTTTTAAAAAAACAACATTTCCCCACTTCTCTCCACTAACCTCTCATCCCACAATTATCTCTCCTCAACCCATCCTGTTAGCCGCCATAACAGTTACTGCAAAAAAAAAATAATAATAAATAAATAAATAATTGTCCGATTTACTTGAGAAAAAGAAGAGAACAGCCTCTACCTAGTTGAGATTCTCATTTAGTTGAAGATAGATCTGATCAATAATAAGTATATATTAAATCTTCATTCTCTTTTATCCTATTTGTTTTTAGAAATCACAACAAATTATAATTAGATCTTCATTCAATTATTACAAATGTTTAGCTTTGAGTTAGAAACTAGATGTAGATAGTAATATTAGATTAAATTTATATTAGTAGCCAAATGAATAGATTAAAAATGTAGATTAGTAATATTATATTAAATTTATATTAGTAGCCAAATGAATAGATTAAAAATGTAGATTAGTAATATTATATTAAATTTATATCAGTAGCCAAATGAATAGTTTAAAAATAGAATTATCAAGAAAATTTATGAACAGTAAACATTTGGAAACAGAGATCCACTGGAAATTTGGAATACATGATAACACAACTAATAGGCAGTAGATAAAAAAAATGAAGATTAAGGAATTAAAAACCACAAACTAAATATAAAGAGAAAGGTAAATACAGAGAGTAGTAAAGCCCATGAAATAGTTGTATCTACTTTTTTATACAATAGTAACCATGGAAAATAAGATTTTTAATAAAAATATAATTACAGATAATATAACATTTCAAGACCTTTAACAATGGACCAATGTAAATTACGGAAATAATTTTGTAGAGTTCAAACTTGAAACTGATGTCATGGGCTCACATAGGTTGACTTGGATTTCAAAGGACGAAATTGAACTTCCATTAAAGATATATTTGTGACAACAACTTAAGCTAACCAGGTAAGTGACCTTACTATCAACATGGTTATATTTGATGTTGGCACGTGTCATATATACTGATATGTGTGAATTATCAGTGAATCGATATGCTTATATTATGTTTATGTTATGTTATAATATGTGGATTGTATGATATCAATTATGGTACGATGTGTTCAAGGATATGTTCGAGATAGGATACGAGAAGGATGCACAAAACGAAATGTAACGATAGGAGTAAGATACGTTCATGAAACGTTAAGGTTAGGTTACACACCGGAGTGCTATGGACAGGAGAGATTGATGAAAGAATATGGTTAGGATATGGGTAGAAAGGAATAGGTTTGTGATAGATTGATAGAACGATAGCGTTAGGATACTTTCCTGTGATGATATGATTAAGGTATGTTCACGTAACGATATGACTGTAATAGGTATAAGAACGTTAAGGCTATGTTAAGTTAGGGAACGATATGACCACGAAGTGTTTACGATATGACATGTTATGATACGATATATTGTGATGTGATGTGTTATGTTTAAATTGTTTTGTGTGACCATTGAGGTAATTGTTGTATGAATTACACTTTATGAAATGGCATGTTAAAAGCATGGAGCGTTATGTTATGTTTGCTAAATTGTATGTATACAGCATGTTATGAATGACATGATATCACGATAAATGAAATGAAATGTAACCCCGTTAGGATTATGTATGATATGTAGACTGAAAAATGAGAAAGAACATGTTAAGCATGAAAGATGATAGCGGGGTTATATTCATTAATGATAAAAGTAGAAATATTGGGGAACTCATGCTTTATGTGTGCTCATGCATTTGGGGGGATACCCCTATTCCATCACGAGGGTACGGACGCGTACATCCAATGGTAGGACAACGATCGTTATGTTTTGCATAGTGCTGTCGTGACGGTTACTAGTTCTAATGGGTGTCCGGCCTAAGGAGTTCCCAGAGTATGCTCGCCCGACAAGGAATGAGGTCCAGCGGTGTGCGAACTGACTGGTGTGCCCATACTCGCATGTATGAGCTGTGTGTAGAGTATACGGTACACGTCCAAATTACCCGTTAGAACAGCACCGTAGGAAGACAGATTGAAAGATAGGTCCCATCATCTAATTTGCACGTGATTGTTGCATTTAACCCCAAAAGTGGGATCACTTACTGAGTATTTCTTTAAATACTCAAGCCATGTGCTACTACATTTTTCAGGTTAAGGCAAGGCATTCCTGTACGGCTGACGACGGCATCGCAACTCGAGACCATGGCACATGCATAGGATAGTGATATTTATTTTCTTTGACTTAGGCTAGAATAGGATGTTTTAAACTTAAACTCTTATTTATTTTCTTTAGTCTTTTGTTGTGTCGTTTTAAAGATGTTTTCGAAACACATAAGTCCATGGCTGTGTTTTAAGATAAAGGTTATGTTTTATGGAATTTAAATGAAGTCTTAAACATTCAATGTTTATGGTACGTACACGCTAGCAACCTTAAATTAAGTAGAAAATTTTGGGTCGTTACAAAGACATTCATGTACGGCTGACGACGGCATCGCAACTCGAGACCAAAGCACATGCATAGGGTAGTCGCATTTATTTTCTTAATCTTAGGCTAGAATAGGATGTTTTTTAATTTAAACGTTTATTTATTTCATTTAGTCTTTTGTTGTGTCGTTTTAAAGGTGTTTTCAAAACACGTAAGTCGGCTGTGTTTTAAGCTGAAGGTTATGTTTTATGTAAGTTTAAATGAAGTATTTCCGCATTCATGTTTATGATATGTATTCAGTAGCGACCTTAAATTAAGTAGAAAATTTCGGGACATTGCAAAGCATGGCGCAAATCTCGGTCTACATATCAACTAGCGGCCTATAACACCGCTCGAAATAAAAAAGAGTTCGTGCCACTCACTGCAATTTTTTGATCAATTAGGTGCAGGAAGGTATTTCATTAAGTTGAACAAGTGACTGGCGTACGTCCAAGTGCGAGCCACTCCTTTTCGACGAAATACATCTTGAATTAGGTCCAATATATAAAATCAATGCAATATAATATTTTATTCCAAAATTTAGCGGACTATATTTTCAACATAAATTTGAATAACTATTATACTATTTATTAAAAAAAAAAAAACAAATATATGTATATAATAAAAGAATGTCTAAAACAATTGAGTTAAGTTTAGATTAGGTTCTTTGTATTAACACCATATTCATTTTGTTAAAAAAAATAATAAAAAAATGATTCTCTTGGTTGTATAATTTAAAAATCCAAGAGGAGTGACTATAAATTTAAGGGGTGATTTTGTATTGTGCGTCCGAATGCAATGATTGATGCAAAAATTATTGGAAGAATTTATATTTAATATTGAAGAGTGAAGCCTAATATATGACATAACTATTAGGTGCGAAAAATTTATTTAAAATATTTCATAACGACACTATGACTTATACGTTCATTATAGGTTATTAAAACAATATGGGGAAAAGTAAATAACGTGAGTTTTAAATAAAACTAGAAAATAAAGCATTGACCTGATCTAACCTGAGGGCTATGGAAGAAAAACAACATGAGTGCATTTACACTAACTTTAGTCTCATGGTTGCCACCGAGATATCATCTGGTTTACTCTCGGGTAAAATTAAGGCACTCCTGTACGGATGTACAGAGGTGTCTTACCTTTACTTGAAAAATAAGAGTAGCACGTGACTTGAGTATTTTAAGAAAGACTAAGTACGTTATTATTGGGGTCAGGAAATGCAATCATATACAATCATGTTTGGGACATATCATTTCATAAAACCCTATTTCATGGCCTTAAACTCTTCTTTCAGTTTGAGCTAAAATTGTATGTTTAGTATATCTCTACACACGACCCACGTATACACACATGGACCCACTAGGCAGGCGATACGTACCACTGAGCCTGCCTTTCAGCTAGCTCACACTCGTACTGCCATAGCCATAGAGGGAAAGAAGCCCACATAGTATTATGCTGTACAAAATATCGTATCATAACATTATGGCAGACATAAATGTCGTAACATACGCGTCCATACTAATCATGACGAGGAAGTATCCCGATGCATATGACACACAAAAATGCCTGGGGTCTCTCTAGCTTCAAATCATATAATATGTAGATCGTGCATTCGTTCTTTCATAAACGTTTTCAAGAATACATTATTGACATATCAACATTTCACAGTCTAAAAAATAAACATGCTAACATGGTGCGCACAATATCATAGCATAACATAAGTCATAATACATCATCACGTAGTCTTGACATTAACACTACATAACATAATTTACATCATAGCAATCATAAAATACGACACATGGAGGGGCCACAGAGAACGTGCCATTTTTTATGGTTGTACATTTTCAACCGTCTGACATCGTGATCTTGACACGCTCATGACAAGGCATGAGGGAAATCCAAGCCTCCTATTTATTTTTCGTTTGTCTTCATGACTTCATTGGACCTTAGGTGAGGTTTGTCTTCGTCAACCGAATACAACTTGTGCGGAATTCAAGCTTGCTCGGGCCTACGTATGCATGTTCAATCTTCTGCAACCCAACCGACTTGCCTCTATACTAGTTCAAGTTATTCGGCTCGACCTTGCCTCTGCTTGAGGCCAAGGTCTCTCACGTGCAACGTCACGTCTCAATTCTCATCTTGGTTCCCAATTGACATGGCCATCATGTTTTGATGTCATCCCAAGTCCTGGGATGTCATCGATTAACTTAGCTCGCTCGATCATGCTCATCGAGAACAGACCCATATGTCTCTCACATGATAGAGACATCCCGAGCATCAATCCATCAAGTTATAGCGAGGCGTTGGATCATCTTGTGTCCATGTTAGTTCATTTATAAAATCCATTATGGATAGCAAGTGCATAATCCAACCTCTGACACATACACAATGGCACAATTTTGGCCCACCAGTGTCGTGCGGCACTGTCTTGGAATACCCATTTCAATAGAAGTCGTCAGATACACTCGTCTGTGACACATGAATATGTCATGGGGTAGCTCACTTAGCCACAGGGCCCAGAGATGGTGGAGAGTTGACACCACGCCTCCTCCTAAGGTACATTTTGAGACATTTTTTGGTATGGTAGTTGTAGACATGATTTTGGAGAAATGGACATACTGTGTCATGAAGAGTTCGTCCTATGTCCAATTGACACCAAATTTGATGAGTTTTCAAATTTTATATGAACAAACTTGACTTTAGAATCGCATGCCAAAATTCCCTTCTCGAGGTTAAGGCCTGGGCCCTACCCGACCGTTCAACAAGTCTATCAATGACACTCTGTCAACATTGTTGCCTCTGTCTTGCCTATGCACATTTCTATGGGGGTTAGATGAAGCACCATCCTCCTCGGTCCATCATGGCATTCGTCTTTTTTCGGCCTTTACGTGGCTGGTTGGACATCACTATTATGTTGTCACCTTGTCTTGTCTATACATGAGGGTCACAACCTACTGTCTTCATAGTATGATTCAATTCATCCAACCATGCCAACATCATTCAATTCATCCAACCATGCCAACAGTAGAACCACTTATATAGCTGGCCTGAGTCGAAGTTACAAGATAATCCTAAAGCTGGTTCAAAACCGCTCCTTAAATTTCAATTTCACCTATGTAAACCCACGTCATCAAGTTACGGCATGATATACAATTTAATTCATCCAACGGTGTCAACTAATTCAACTTTTAGCCAAAAGGTAACTTAGATGGACCAAAATGAGGTCATACTCACTCAATTGCTCCCGAAAATATAAAAACTACTTTGAAATGATCCAAAACAATAAGAACAAGTCCCAAAAGTTCGAATAACTCAAATACGAGCCAAATATGTCGGCTACGTCGAAATAGAGTCACCGAAACCGAGCTCAGCCAACGTTAGAAGGCACGTGAGTCAGAATATTGATTTTGTTTGGTTCGTGGGGTGACTATGGAGCAGGATGTCGCAAGGGTTGCCGAACCAGGTTCGGTTGCAGGTAAATTTAGGTGTGCGGGTCACTAAATGCCTTTGGGCTGATGGCGCGTGTGTATGGGCTTCGCTCATACGCGCGGACTGAAGCCGAATGGAATGGGCCGAATATGGGGAGTTCACGACGTCATCGTCTATGAGATTTCATAATAATCTCCTCATTTTCTTTCTCCTCTTCTCTGTCTTTACAAGGTTGACAGTAATCTCCTCATTGTTTCTTAATTTATTTTTTATCTTCACTACATCATATACCTCTAAAGGAACTTTCATTCTCGTAAGTGTCGAAATTCTATAGCAACTCGAGTTAGTTTCTCCCTCGTCTCTTCCTTTCGTTCTCACGTGGTAGCTCAGTGTATTTCTCTCTTATCTCTTCCTTTCCTTTCGTTTCCATGTGGCTTCTTCTATTTTGTGGTTTTGCCACATTACTTTAACAAAGATGATATCTCTGATGCGTATAGCTTTCACCTCATGGGCCAAGATTTTTTTCTGGCTTTTAGTCATAACTCAATTCCTCATCTACCTGTAGCGGTTCATAATCTGTCACGTTGCTTGGATCAGTTATATACTTGCGGCGTATCGACATATTAAATACGTTGTGCACTGATGAGAGGAATGGTAATAGGGATAGTATGTACGCCATTGTTTTGACAAAGCATGGGCTCTACATGCCATTACATTTGAACCTTAAGACGCCTTTCATCAGGAGCACTTTCAAGAATACTATGTTGTCCACTTCAAATCCTAAGCTCTTACGCCTCTCATCAGAATAATTTTTCTGTCTACTCTGATTTGTGCGCATTCTCGCCCTGATCTGTTGTACGGCCTATTGGTAGTCTGGACTAACTCGAATCCCAACAACTCTCATTCACCTACCTCGTCCCAGCAAACTTAGGACCTACACCATTTCCCTCATTATGCTTCAAACGGTGTCATCTCAATAGTTGCTTCGAAGATGTTGTTATAAAAGAACTCCATGAGATACAATTTAAATTCTCAACTACCTGCAAAATCCAACACACAGGCACGCAATATATCTTCCAAGATATGGTTCAAACGCTCCATCTAACCATCGGTTTGTGGAAGGATACCAGTAATGAAGTCAACGCGAGTACCCAATGTTATGGAAAACTATGATAGATATTGGGTGCATAACGTGAGTCTCAATCTGACATATGGGTACTTGCACTCCATATAGTCTAACAATATCTCTCATGTATAGTTAGCCTAACTCTCAACAACATAGGTATCCTCTCCAAGTAAAAAGTATATGGACTTGGTAAGTTTTTCAACGATCATCTGTATCATTGTATATCCTTTTAGAATCTTTGTAGACCCAGGTCGAAGTTCATTACTATTTTTCATATTTCCAATATGGAATGCTCAAAGGTTGCAACAACCATACCATCTTTGGTTCCTCATAATCCATCAACCATCACCCCTTAAGGCCATAAATGAGTCTCTTGAGGTCATAAATAACTCCCACTTGTTGATACATCATTAATTTTCTAACAACCTACATTGATCTTACCTAATTACCCTTAAGATCATAAATGAGCCCCATATAAAGTTTCATATCATTTAGAGTTCTTTACGGTCTTGAAAACATCATAGAATTCTTATTGGGTACTTTTGGTCATTTACCAACCCAAATCTTGGTTTAAATCCTCGACGTATTCCAATGACCTTGAATATTTTCATAATCCTTCCAAACCATCACATAAGGAAAAATTTATACTATGCAAATGTCATTTGGGTCATAAGCCAGTGAGCCATAATCATAGGGGATTTTGGTCATTTTTTAGCTACCGGCTCTGCCCCCTAACCTAAAATTTTATACATAACTTAGTAGGTTCATGGCTCAGGCGCATTTAGTAGGTTCATGGCTCAGGCGCATCCTTGAAATCAACATTCACGTGGATACTAATGCATGAAAAATATCAAATATTTAACCCAACCTTAATTCCAACTTTTTTTTTTTTTTTTTTTTTTTTTTTTTTTTTTTTTTTACTTCATTTGAGATAACTTGATTTCTTCTTTTAACTAGATTAATGGTTTAACTAGTTTCATGTATTACTTGGACTTTCAAGTCACATCCTCTGAACCTTGCTAAATTGGACTTTCAAGTCACATCCTCTAAACCTTGCTCAACACCGGGCACATTTACCTATATATCCTCACAAACTCATTTTAAAAGATTCTCATGGTAGTAAAAGATTCCCATGGTAGAAAGAGGGTACAGATAATTAGTAATGCAGAGGCAGAGTGGATATCATGATATGTAATAGAACTTGGGATACTAAATCCAACTTCAAATAAAGGGTCTTGTAACCTTAACTACGACAATACCTTTGAAACATCTTGAAATGGGCTATTTTTCTACCAAAAAAAAAAAGAAAAATTGTTTAGATTGAGCAATGAAATACATTGGTGTAAGGGTACAGGGAAGATTACCATGGAACTTTTAGTTGATTTAGAGAAAAATTCTACCATTGTAATCATGGCGAAGAAAGTCTCGTATTGTAGTCTATCTCCATAAAATTTCTATACACTTCGACGATGATCGTAACACCTCATTGATACTTTTAAATCACCTTAGAGGCTCCCAAAATGCAACCTTGACGTCTTTTCAACCCATAATTGTCACCGTACTATTATATAGACATTATTCTCATATTCTCTAGTAGAGTTTAGGTGACAAATCTTTAGTTGGCCCCATAACGTAAGTGTTGGGTTATGGAGCATGCTGCTTATTTATAGCTCATTCTACGGTTCTACGTATAAAGCTATATGTGGTAAATGACATATAATGCAAATGGTCATATATAGTGAAAAAGGATATATAATAAAAGGCTATGGATGATTATATATGGTAAATTTATAATAAACTGAACCATATATATACAATCTTAGTAGTGCTTTTAAAATGTACTTTCTGCCTTCTCTATATTGTCTCTTACCGTACATACTTAAAGTCATCAATATAAATCTTTATTCAATATTCCTCCTTTCATTTTCTCTCTCCTGTTCTTTGTGATCATCTAGATCGAGTGTGTGTGTTATTGTGTGATCCTATGAACTGGTATCAAATTTAGGCGAGATTCATCATGATCTGAGAAGATCGAAAGCTCAAATGTTGGAATTGAGAAGTTTAATGGATCCGATTTTGATTTTTGGACGATGCAGATTGAAGATTATTTGTACCAGAAAGATCTTCACAAACCCCCGTAGGAGGTGAATTCGGATACCATGAACACGGAGCAGTAGAAGCTCAAGGATCGACAGGCCTCAGGGTTGATCCGGTTGACGCTATAAAAAAAAGCAGCGTTCAACATCATCAAGGAGAAGACAATATCAGATTTGTTGAAGGTACTGTTGACTATGTACCAAAAAAACGTCGCCTATGAACAAAGTGTATTTTATGTGGAGATTGTTTAATTTACAAATATGTGATGGTGAATCTATTGTTGATCATACAAATGAATTCAATAGGATTGTAAGTCAACTGAGATCCGTGGAAATTAATTTTGAATATGAAATTAAAGCATTGGTTTGATGTCATCTTTACCGAAATTGTGGGAAATTAAAGTTCAGGTGAAATTAAAGCATTGAAAGTATTCCCACACAGTACAAGCAAATCACAACTAATTCTATAATATTTTCAGACCCTTTGCCATCGAAGTAAGTTCACAATTAGGAGTTTATTGATGAACCCCTGATCATCTCTATATCACAACATACATACCACTTGCGTAAACGTATCATAAACAGAGATATAGTATAGTAATCTAGACATACCTTCACGTAGATGTGTCTTTTCCCATCATCAATTCTCACATTGCAGACTTTTGATTTTGGTTTCTTCATCAAACCTTCAGTATTATTCAGTTCAATCGTAATGAGCAACAAATCATCGAGTTTGGTCAAGAATTGAGGGAGATATTATCTACTAAAGTTCCTCAAAACCCCAAAATCGTACCTTACATTTCCAAGCTCAATCTCCTTCTATAGTCCCTCTTGGTTCACGAATCCTTCCTGAAAGTGTAAATTGTCCTCTAACGAGTCTATACCAATCAACCACGATCAATTTCATACCCTGCAGAGAGAGAATTTAGAATATGAAACTCTAAAGTCAAACCATAAAAAGTCATCTTAAACTCGAAACAGGTACTCTCCCTTCACAATCGGGCTCAACTGCTGTTTGTGGACGGAGATGGGGAAAATTTGTTCATCTCCACCCTGCTCCTTTCTACCATCAAGCTGATTTTGGATCAATTTAAATTTAACAAAATAATAATAATAATAATCAAATTTCATTAAAGGGTAACCACCTCTTTCTTTAATCAAATTTCATTAAAAGAAAATAATTTAAAAATCTAGACGCTTCTTTAAGTACTTAAAAAAAAAAAAAAAGTTTATTTTCAACCAATTTTACCATGTATTTTAAAAATGTAAGTTTAATTAAATTTTTTTTTCCGAATATAGAATAAATTTGACTTTCCTTTAAATTATGCTATTTTTTATTATTATTATTTTATACATAATTAAATAAATTGATGACTATTTAATTTTCAATTTTAAAAATTGCGTTAGCTTTCTTTTACCATTTCCTTACCGTAAAATATTATGAATTAAAAGGTCCGAATGATCAACTCTGCAATCAGTTGTTAGAATAAATAGGTCTTCAAATAGTTCTAAATAGGTCTTCAAATAGTTCATCAACTCTGCAATCAGTTGTTAGAATAAATAGGTCTTCGTTCATTTGAAAAAATTGAAACCCTTCTTATTGGATGATCATGATACTTCCCAAAAATCGAAAATATTGATCAATGGAGAAACATTATCACCATTTTTGTCAATAAGATACCAAAGTGGATGATTGACTCATTCCATACGAGAAATAAACCAAAGTGGATGATTGACTCATTCCATGCGAGAAATAAAAATCCTTTGATAACACTTATTCCTATTTCTCAATGATATCTCACGATCAAGACAATTGGCTAAATCCCGTGAAACCGATCATTTTCATTTTTTAAAATAAACATTTAAAATTTTAGTCATATTCCAAAAATAAAATAAATTAAGGTAACAGGTTTGCTCTATTTCCCAAATTCAAGTTAAATAGATTAGAAATGCTAAATGCTAACGAAATGAGATGGACCTCATAACAAGAAACGACTCTCGATCAACTTCGAGGGACGGAAGACAAGCGTACTCAAATTTAGTGAAAACCGGCTAAGGCCAACCAAGTAACATGACGATGTAAGATGTAAGATAATGAAATTTCTTAATATAACGTTATTCCATATTAAGATTCGATGATTTTCTTAAGTCACAACCCGTATGGAATATATATTTAAATAATTATAAAAAATTTCAAATACGATATATAAATATTAAAAAAAAAAGGAAAAAAAAAACTTACAAACAATACAATTAATTCATTATTTATATTTATATTTGTTTATATAATTAATTATCTCCCTTTCTATATTTGTGAAATGTAAATCCGTACTAAACAAATTATTATTAATTATAAGCATTAAATTATTTAATTTTAAATCATTAAATAATATTTTTATTTTAAATTTCAATCTTCACGGTCAAAAACTAAATACTTATACACATTAAATAAATTAAACTTATTTTATTATAAATAATAGTTTTAATAAATATGGTATTACGTCAATATAAGTTATTAATAGAAACAATTTAAAGAAACATCAATATAAGTTATTAATAGAAACAATTTAAAGAAACATACCCGTTTTAATTTATATTAATTTTTGTTTATATTAATTTATAAAAATAAGACAATTTAGTGCATTATCATTATTATGCTAATTTTTTCGATATAAATAAACAAAGAGAAAAAATAATAATAAGATGCATATAACCACACTTAATTATTATCAATTATTTTATTTCCACAATGTTTCCAAATCATCGTTACTTAGAACATTTATATCGAGATCGATGTGTAAACGATACGGCGTGGTCGAGAACTAGAGGGAATTGATAGCAATTTTCATCCCAGCTTGGCAGTGGCCTGGGGTAGTGCATATGAAGAAGTTGTGTCCTCTTGAGAGCATGATTTCATCCTTACCTGAATTGAACACTGTGGCCCCTCTTGGAGCTATGCAGCTTCTATAACCCCCCTCGTCCACTGCCACCACGTTGTGAACTGTCGGGTTATAGTTGAATCCTAAAAAAAAAAAAAAAGTATGTATTCGTTTAGTTTACTTTTTGAATATATTTATATAGCAGTAATGTAACCACCCATATCCTCTTTGGGCTTTCCCTTTTGGGCTTCCCCTCAAGGCTTTAAAATGAGTCTGCTACATTTGGTTAGTAGAATATTTTCTCTTTCGATCTCACTTCTGTTTTTCATTCTTAAAATAGTATCAAAGCATCATTCTTAACAGATATGATTACGCAAGTAAAACATTAGTTACTATTCAACTATCAAAACGAGAGTTGAAAACTCACTTAATATGTCACCGACTCTAAACACCTTCCCATTAGGCCATCCTTCTGTGCCCAGGTTCCATCCGTTCGAGTCGCCAACAACAAAAGTTGTAGCAGCATCGCCATGTTCGAAGCCAAGCAGCAGCAGCAACGCCATTGCAACAGCCACCGTGCTCATCGAAACTGCTCCGCTGCTCCCCTCGTGTCGAGCCATTCGTGAAGCCGAAGTAGCTCTCAAGAAAGATATGGAAAACAATTGTGTTCCATTGAAGCTTGGAAATGATGGTT
Source organism: Cucurbita pepo subsp. pepo (assembly GCF_057944985.1). Lineage (NCBI taxonomy): Eukaryota > Viridiplantae > Streptophyta > Magnoliopsida > Cucurbitales > Cucurbitaceae > Cucurbita > Cucurbita pepo. The sequence continues at coordinate 5,711,964 of NC_141799.1, forward strand.
ATAAAGATATGTAAAACATACCAAACTTGCCCTTTTCTTTTCCTTTGATTCCTGCGGGGAAGTAGTGGGCCGTTTTGCAATTGATTATGTCTATTCGTTTTGCTATTAAAAGAAAGAGAAACAATCTTCCTCCTTTCTCTCCAGTAACCTTTCGTTCCTTCCACAAATATCTCTCCTCAACCCACCTCAGCGAAAAAAAATCACAGTTTGCAAAAAGGAATAAAAAGACAAAGAAAATTTGTGAACAAAATTAAAAGGGAGTAAATACAGATAAAGAGAAAAACAAGAAAAGTAAGCAATAGAGTAAATACAGATAAAGAAAAAAAAATAAGAAAAGCAAATATAGAGGAAAAGAAAGCACAGAATGACTTAAATAACTCTATCAACTTTTTTATACAACAGAAACTATATAAAATAAGATTTTTAATAAAAACATAATCATATATATATAACAGTCCAAAACTTTTAACAATTGACCAATGTAATTAAAAATATAATTTTATAGAGTTCAAACTTGAAACTGATGTCATGGGCTCACACACATAGGTTGGCTTGGATTTCAAAGGACAAAATCGAACTTTCATTAATGATAACTTCTGGACATCAACCTAAGCTAATCAAGTAAGTGGTCTTACTATCGGCATAGTTATATTTGATGTTGACACGTACCTCGTGGTTCGGCACGTGTCATATATATTGATATGTGTGAGTTGTTTGTGGATTGATATGCTTATCATATGTTATGTATATGTTATAATATGTGAATTACGGTATGATGTGTTCAATGATATGTTTGAGATAGGATACGATAAGGATTGTGAATGTTTGCTTAATCCACCACACCTAAATGGTGTGAAAGTTATCTTATTTATAATAAAATAAATTATTTGCCTTATAATAAAATATCAAATATAATATATATGGTAAACTATAATTTATTACTAAATATCCTTAACACCCCACCGCAAGCTGAGCGTCGGATTTGAACGAACGTGAAGCTTGGATCTGAAAAATTCAAAGTGGTTGAGAAACACTTTTCGTGAAGATGTCAACAACCTGGTTCAGAGGAGGCGTAGAGAAACACTTTCTTGGCCATCGAAAATTGCTGAGGGATCGCCGCTCAGCGGCGATGCTGCCTTGGCTTCGATGAGAATATGTATAACCCATGAATAGGGATTGTCGCTTAGCGACGATGCTACCTTGGCTCTGGTGAGAATATGTCTAACCCCAAGAAGTAGAAGGGAAAACCTAGAGCAAGGGACAAAGACAATGTTGAAGCCGGAAGAGTCGCCACATTGGGCGAAGGAGCCAATTTTGGCGAGAAGGGCGGCGGCAACTTGGTTGGCGAAGAGGCCAGTGCGGCGCCCAGATTCCAAAGGTAAATCTCTACATAAGGTCAATGGGCTTATCGAGATTCTGTATATTTTCGAAGAGAATGCTGATGAAGATCCTAAGATTAGGGTTTTTGTGAAGGATGAAAGAGGGAAAAATGGGAAGAAAATGAAAGAGGCTATGTTTGGAAAATGTGAGGTTGTATGTACAGAGTATGGCGAAGGGTGATTTGGAGGTCAAAAGAGCAGAGCCGAAGAGTAATCAATCGGCTCTGCATGTGGCAGCCATGAGGACTGCCCCTGCGGCGTCAAAGCCAGCAGTGGTGGTGGAGAAGAACAGTAGAAGATTTCAAAAGTCATTGAAAATAAAGAATCTGAGTTGCTAAACCAAAATGGCTCTGATACCATGTGAATGTTTGTTTAATCCACCACATCTAAAGTGAAAGTTATCTTATTTATAATAAAATAAATTACAAGAATATGGAAATAGTAATAAATGGAAAGATATTTATGGTAATAAGACAAATATCTAATATTTGCCTTATAATAAAATATCAAATATAATATATATGGTAAACTATAATTTATTACTAAATATCCTTAACAAGGATGCACAAGACGAAATGTGACGATAGGAGTAAGATGCATTCATGAAACGTTAAGGTTAGGTTACATACCGAAGTGCTATGGATATGAGAGATTGATAAGAGAATATGGTTAGGTTATGTGTAGTGAGGGATATGGGTAGAAAGGGATAGGTTTGTGATAGATTGATAGAACAATAGCGTTAGGATACGTTCATGTGATGATATATGACTAAGGTACGTTCATGTAACGACATGACTGTGATAGATATAAGACATTAAGGCTATGATAAGTCGGGGCAACAATATGGAACAAGAATCGAGCAAGGTTGAGAGCCCATTCAAGAGTTATGAGTGTTTAGATTGTGGGTCTCCTACTCTCCGATTTCTTCCAAATTCGAGAGCAATTCTCCACCATTTCTCCCCAAATGTATTCCTATAGTTTCTAAACAAGATTACCCACAAGTTCTGTGAAGGAACGAAGTGCTGAAAGTGCCCAGAAACCATTTCCCAATTCAATCCCCCATTGAAGAACTTAAAGGAAAGCTTGAAAATGCAATCTGGGGATACACGACGATCCGTCGAGCAAGAACGATCCCAATAAGTTTATGCACCTCCACGGAGTGTTTCCAATTGAAGGAAATCGATTTTGGGCTTAAGTTGGGGATAAGTGACGAAATCCTATCTACGGTCCCTTTTCCTTCAAATTAAGGATTCCTTTAGCTTCAGAGGAAGGATTTGGGTGATTTTGATGAAGGGAATCGAGAGTCGAAGCGTCGTAGAACAAGTTACCCAAGAGATCGAAAATCCAACGTTTCGGGAAGTTGCATACCGAGAACGATCTCTCAAAATTAAGGTCTCACACTCCAAGAAGTTCCTCCAAACCAATTCCTATAGCTTGAGGAAAGGATATGGAAGAGGTTCCATGGAGAAATAGGGCCTTGAAAACCCCTAAAATTGGCTGCCCAATGATGAATCCCCTATTTTAGTTCTGGCGAGGAAAATAATTTTGGACGAACTTTGGAGGCGAATATCTTAGGCTACGATCAACAAAAAGAAACTAGACACAATAAGGAGTCTGTGGAAGGAAATTGGAAGTAAAACGGATACCGGAAGCTCAAGAATGGAGGTCCCGAACGTCGACGATGAGGTAAGTAGCCACATTGGATTTTTCTTAAGAAATACTTGTAGGAATCACTTGGATTTTTATATGAGCCCTAAACGAAGTATGACAAAAGGATATATGAAAGAAAAATTCAAAGAACCGTGAGTTAAGGCTCTAAACCGACCAAATTACTCGAGATTTAAGGAACATTAAGATAACCCACTAAATGAGCTCTGATTCCTATGAAATTTTATTACTGAGCATAATATATCATTCTAAGGTTATGTATGGAAATTTGAGGTCATTGGATAAGGATAAGTAGGTAAACCAAGAAACGGGGAGAATTGACCATAATGCCCCTAAGAATATCTACCTACGGTTAATGACCAAGATGACCTCCAAATGCTATGAAACACTATAGTAGATCTTATTTATGATGCTTGATTAGGTAATGAAGTTTGAAAGCCATTGTAACTCGTTAAGGAGCAAAACCAAGAATTAGGGGTAAAATGACCATAATGCCCCTACGGAAGACTACCTACGGTTTAAGCCCTAAATGACTTCCCAACATTATGAAATGTTGTATGAATCCTTATCTCAAGAGGTTGTATAAGGAAATGAAGTTTGGGAGTAATTAGAAAACGTTAGGTAGCAAAACCAAGATATGGGGAAAACGTATATCACGAACCATGCAACTTTGCCTCCTAGGATGACGAAAGAGGTATCCATGAAATAAGAGATTCTCCACAAGTACCCTTGGTTTCTAATGAGACTCTACGTGCACAAGACCACGTCGGAGCTATTCCTAAGAAGAACTTGTATGTTCCCAAGCTTGACCCAAGACATTATGCATAAACCTAGGATCCCCAAGAATGCATAGAAACACCTAGGTTAATGCAAATGACATGCTTAACAAGTTGCTAGGATCCATGCCCGGAGTAACCGTTATCTCTCATCACGAAGTGTACCACGAGACCCCTATTCCTCTTTAGGTGAGATGCCCTGCTATATCTACCATGAGCATGATGCCACGATGAACTTATTATCTCCCTCACCTAAATGAGATGCCCTGCATCATGAATTTCCAATAGGATGCCACGATTATGATAACGCCACCTATGCACTCATGGGGAGAAAATTAAGGGTTACTTTGGAAGAGTTTTCAGGGAACACAAGGCATGACATGACAACCCCCAAGGCTTAGTTCCTGAAAACGGAACAAGTAGTCATATCCTAGCTCAAGGTCTAGAGATGCTCCAACTTACCAACTATTCTCTTTAAGGCGTACTCTATATGACTTGAGAATAAGTTCAAGATTACAAGGTGGTTGGAGCAAGTTTGGAACCTAAACCAAGATGGAACTTAGGAAACGCCTAAAGGAAACATGTCAAGATTCAAGACCCTTCTAGAACCCTCTAAGGAGTCCATTATGAACTTATGACCTTCTAGAATAACTCATGCTAGTTATTACGATGGGTTCATATGATCACGAATGTATATAACAACTTACGCTTCAAGAAGCATAAGAACCTTAGAAACTTACAAGATTAAGAATCAATAACAAGCTATACAACTACCAAGACAAGAAGAATGCTAGGTACCACTCAAACATAAGGAACCAAAGTCCTCAAGACTCAAAATTCAAGAATGCTAGGTAATACTCTAAGCATGTCCAATTGTGGCCCATACCTCCCACCATGGGGTGCTTTCTAAGGAGGCCTTGTTTCCTCTTCTAGGTGGGATGCCCTGCATCGTGTTTCTCTTGCAGGATGTCATGTTTGGCCTCATTCCCCTCACCTAGATGAGATGCCCTGCACCATGTTATGATTTGCAGGATGCCATGTCCATGTACGCACTGATCACGTGACCTTTATGGTCTATGCCATGTTCATGCATGCATCGATCACTTGACCTTTATGGTCTATCATGGGGAGTGACCTATGGCCACGATGGAGCAAGAAGAGAGTAAGTTACCCTAGCCATGAATCAAGAAGCTCCTAAGACCTCCCGCGGTACATCATGCTTATGACTTAGACTACGCTACTTGGAGCGTATGAAGCCTTGAGCGTAGGTATTAAGACTGTGTCGCTTTGAACGCATGAAGCCTCAGACACAGGTCGACAAGTTTATGTCTAGTACCGTAAATCCTAAGGGAAGTGTCTTGGAGAACGAATTAAGAAACATAAGAAGAACATACGGCAAGAACAAGAACAAGAACAAGAAAAAGGAAAGAAAGAAGGTGGTCACCCTAGCATATCAAGGACACGATTAAGAGCCTACAAGTAGGCTACTTACTGAGTCTTGTACTCATTCCTTATTCTCCATTTTTTTTTTCAGGAAATAATGAGCTGATCGAGGTCGGTAGCGGACTATGGAGCAGGTGCCATAGACAAATCTCACCCGTCGTCCTCAACCCATTGTTGTAAGACGTTTTGTGTTCGTTCCTTATTTTGTATTTTAACCATTATGTTATATTTTAAATTACTAATGCGCCCACTGTTTTCGTATAATGTAAATTATGTTTTAAATTTTAATGGTTTAATTTCGCGAAAAATTTACGGGTCATTTTAGAGTCATCGAGTCAGCCTAGTTCTTGCACGAACTGACTAGTGAGCCCATACTCGCATGTATGCGTTGGTGTGTAGAGTATATGGTACACATCCAAGGTGCCCAATAAGAATAGTACCGTACAAAAAATAGACTGATATGATAGGTCTTGTCATTGCATTCGCATGTTCTTGCATTTAACCTCCAATAGTGGGTCACTTACTCAGTATTTCTTCAAATACTCAACCCACGTGATACCTCTGTTTCACGCAAACGCAATGGTGCAATAGGCCAAAAATAAATAAATAAAGAAATAAACAAATAAAAATAATTATAAAAAAATAGTTAAAATAATAATAATAATAATAATTAAATAAATAAAACTAAAAAAAAAAAAAAAACAACTTTTCCCCACTTCTCTGCCATAACACTTACTGCAAAAAAAAAAAAAAAAAAAAAAAAAAAAAAAAAAAAAAAAAGTCCGTGAGAAAAAAAAAGAACCGCCTCTACCTAGTTGATATTCTCTGAGATTTAGGTGAAGATAGATCTGATCAATAATAAGTATATATTAAATCTTTACAACAAATTATAATTAGATCTTCATTCAATGAGTTAGAAACTAGATGTAGATTAGTAATATTAGATTAAATTTATATTAGTAGCCAAATGAATAGATTAAAAATGTAGATTAGTAATATTAGATTAAATTTATATCAGTAGCCAAATGAATAGTTTAAAAATAGAATGACCAAGAAAATTTGTGAACAGGAAACACTTGGATAAGGAAACATTTGGAAACAGAGATCCACTTGAAATTTGTAATACATATAACAGAACTAAAAGACAGTAGATAAAAAAAATGAAGATTAAGGAATTAAAAACCACAACCTAAATATAAAGAGAAAGGTAAATACAGAGAGTAGTAAAGCCCATGAAATAGGTGTATTACTTTTTTATATAATAGTAACCATGGAAAATAAGATTTTTAATAAAAATATAATTACAGATAATATAACATTTCAAGACCATTAACAATGGACCAATGTAAGTTAGACAAATAATTTTGTAGAGTTCAAACTTGAAACTGATGTCATAGGTTCACATAGGTTGACTCGGATTTCAAAGAACGGAATTGAACTTCCATTAAAGATATATTCGTGACAACAACTTAAGCTAACCAGGTAAGCGACCTTACTATCGACATGGTTATATTTGATGTTGACACGTGTCTGCGGTTCTGCACGTGTCATATATACTGATATGTGTGAATTATTAGTGAATCGGTATGCTTATATTATGTTTATGTTATGTTATAATATGTGGATTGTATGATATCAATTATGGTACGATGTGCTCAAGGATATGTTTGAGATAGGATACGAGAAGGATGCACAAAACGAAATGTAACGAGAAGAGTAAGATACGTTCATGAAACGTTAAGGTTAGGTTACATACCGGAGTGCTATGGACAGGAGAGATTGATGAAAGAATATGGTTAAGATATGGGTAGAAAGGGATAGATTTGTGATAGATTGATAGAACGATAGCGTTAGGATACGTTCCTGTGATGGTATGACTAAGGTATGTTCACGTAACGATATAACTATAATAGGTATAAGAACGTTAAGGCTATGATAAGTTAGGGAACGATATGACCACGAAGTGTTTACGATATGACATGTTATGATACGATATATTGTGATGTGATGTGTTATGTTTAGATTTTTTTGTGTGACCATTGAGGTAATTGTTGTATGAATTACACTTTATGAAATGGCATGTTAAAAGCATGGAGCGTTATGTTATGTTTTCTAAATTGTATGTATACAGCATGTTATGAATGACATGATATCACGATAAATGAAATGAAATGTAACCCCGTTAGGATTATGTATGATATGTAGACTGAAAAATGAGAAAGAACATGTTAAGCATGAAAGATGATAGCGAGGTTATATTCATTAATGATAAAAGTAGAAATATTGGGGATCTCATGCATTATGTGTGCTCATGCATTTGGGGGGATACCCCTATTCCATCACGAGGGTACGGACGCGTACATCCAATGGAAGGACAACGATCGTTCTGTTTTTCATAGTGCTGCCGTGACGGTTACTAGTTCTAACGGGTGTCCGGCCTAAGGAGCTCTCAGAGTATGCTCGCCCGACAAGGAATGAGGCCCAACGGTGTGCGAACTGACGGGTATGCCCATACTCGCATGTATGGGCTGTGCGTAGAGTATACGGTACACGTCCAAATTACCCGTTAGAATAGCACCGTAGGAAGACAGATTGAAAGATCGGTCCCATCATCTCATTTGCACGTGATTGTTGCATTTAACCCCAAAAATGGGGTCACTTACTGAGTATTTCTTTAAATACTCAAGCCATGTGCTACTACATTTTTCAGGTTAAGGCAAGGCATTCCTGTACGGCTGACGACGGCATCTCAACTCGAGACCATGGCACATGCATAGGATAGTGATATTTATTTTCTTAGACTTAGGCTAGAATAGGATGTTTTTAACTTAAACTCTTATTTATTTTATTTAGTCTTTTGTTGTGTCGTTTTAAAGATATTTTCGAAACACATAAGTCCATGGCTGTGTTTTAAGATAAAGGTTATGTTTTATGGAATTTAAATGAAGTCTTAAACATTCCATGTTTATGGTACGTACACAGTAGCAACCTTAAATTAAGTAGAAAATTTTGGGTCGTTACAAAGGCATTCCTTATCTACAAGGGCAAGATCTGTGGGATTTGATTGAAGGTGATGACACAGAAATTCCAGCCGATACTCCACAGAATGCAAAATTACGCCAACAATGGAAGATCAAATGCGGAAAAGCCTTGTTTACCTTGCGGACTTTGATTAGCAAGGAGTATATTGATCATGTTCGTGATTTAAAGTCACCAAAGCAAGTATGGGATACACTTCAAAAGTTGTTCACTAAGAAAAATACCGCTCGACTGCAATTTCTAGAGAATGAACTAGCTATGGTAACTCAAGGTAATTTTTCTGTTGAAGAATATTTTTTGAAAGTGAAAAATCTATGTTCTGAAATTTCAGAATTAGATGCTGAGGAGCCAGTGAGTGAGGCTCGATTACGGCGTTATCTTATTCGTGGATTACGAAAAGAGTTTATGCCCTTTGTTTCCTCAATACAAGGGTGGGCAAATCAACCTACGGTAATTGACTTGGAGAATCTTCTTTCCAATCAGGAAGCCTTGATTAAGCAAATGACTAGCAGCAACGAGTTTTCCCCAAAGTTAGAAGGTGTGTTGTATGTCAAAGATCAAAGGAGACAGAATTTTCACTCAAGGCCTTCATCTAGCAATGAGAATCAATTCAGAAGTGACGAGTCGTCAAAGAAGCCATTTAAAGCTTGTTACAGGTGTGGAAAACCAGGCCACTTTAAACGAGATTGTCAAGCGAAAGTGGTGTGTGATCATTGCGGAAAGCCAGGCCATATTAAACCAAATTGTCGAGTCAAGATGCAGGAATCAGAAGCAAATGCGGTACATGAAAATAAAAGTTCTCCAGATCCAATTTGGGAATATTGCTTAACCACTGAGGTTCTTGACCAGCCAACAAACGTGACTTCAGCCATATATCAATATGATGTTTCTACAGGTGATCAAAATTCTAATTCCACTACTTACGCTTCTGAGTTTGATTCTCTCCAAATTTCGCATCTGGACTCTCTTTTTCTCCGATGTCAATTCTATTGCCCCTAATGACCCTTCTGTTTACTCCACGACCTTGGATTTGAGATTCGACGAAAATGAAGTGGTCGAGCTAACGTTTGACGATCTTGACGGTCTTTACCTCCCCTCTGAGGCTGACGATTTTCTCATCTTGGAGAATTTAGATCAAACTACCAATTCGCAGGATTCGGCTACTGATGCTCCGCCCCAGCTTGACCCAGAAATAGCTGCACTGCTTGATGATGATGATTTGTCACAATTTGGTTCTGATGTTGAGGACTTGGAGGAGGATTTCGTAGTTCAGGTAAATTTATGTGAAGAAGGGGAGGATGGTTCAATGGATAATAAGTTTAGTGTGGCTAAGGATTCTGAGAAGGCGACAGGAAGCCAGAATATTATTAATAACAAATCTTTTGACGATGACATTTTTGAGGATGCAGATGTTGACCATGTGGATGCAGATGTTGACCATGTGGAGGATGATGTTGACCATGTGGAGGATGATGTTGATAAGCCACGAACTTGACAGCTTTTGGATGATCGATTTGATACCCTCTTAAGTCAGGACTATGCATCTAGTGACAACGGTGACAGTGCTTGTGATGAGCATGATGGTTGGGTAGCTGAAGAAGATGAGTCCCTTGCTCAAAAGCTCAAACATGCCCTTGATGATCATAGTAAGGATGACTTGGACCTTGACCAAGGATATAAAGCTTCTGCAGATCAAGAGCTTTTGTAGTCTACCAGTGATGTAATTCACCGGTGTAAGGAGTATCCTGAGTCTGCACAAGTTGAGATGAATTATTACCCTTTCTCATTATAATTGAATCGCTGTGATGTGGAACTTATTAAGAAGGAAATCATTGAACATGATGTGTCAGTGTCTTATTCAGGTGGTGGCGTGCCTAAGAAGTCCATACTCAAGCCTAACTGGAAGAAATTCTTCGTAGATTATTTTGTTCGAGAGAACGTGTTAACGCAGGATGTTGAATTGCAGGAAATACATACTAATGAGCAAGTTGCAGACATATTTACTAAGGCACTTGCCAAAGTGAAGTTTGAAGTTTTTCGTAGAAGCTCTCGGAGTTATTGAGAAATAAGCTTGCACTAAGGGAGGCTGTCACAATTTAGTGCAACTTATTTTAGTTTGAATTAGTTATGGAATATATGATATTTCGTAATCTTCCAGAATATATTAGTTAGGAAATATATCTTAGATATCGTAATCAGTTGAATTTGAATAGTAATATATTTTATTTTATTATCAGGATTTAGTTAGTTTATATTTTCTTGGTAGATATTATTTAGTATCTTGTATCCTATTTAAAGGTCGTGAATATCAATGAAGATTGAACATTTGATCCCAATTCTTTTTCTAATTCTTAAATCTGTATTCTTTCGTTGAGTAATAATATTTTCATATCTATACACACTTTTGAGTGGTAGATATTGCGTCAGAATAGGATGTTTTTTTTTTTTTAATTTAAACGTTTATTTATTTTATTTAGTCTTTTATTGTGTAGTTTTAAAGGTGTTTTCAAAACACGTAAGTCGGCTGTGTTTTAAGTTGAAGGTTATGTTTTATGTATGTTTAAATGAAGTATTTCCGCATTCATGTTTATGATATGTATACAGTAGCGACCTTAAATTAAGTAGAAAATTTTGGGTCATTACAAAGCATGACGCAAATCTCCGTCTACATATCAACTAGCTGCCTGTAACACCGCTCGAAATAAAAAAGAGTTTGTGCCACTCATTGCAATTTTTTATCAATTAGGTGTCGGAAGGTATTTCATTAAGTTGAACTAGTGACTGGCGTACGTCCAAGTGCGAGCCACTCCTTTTCGACCAAATACATCTTGAATTAGGTCCAATATATAAAATTAATGCAATATAATATTTTGTTCCAAAATTTAGCCGACTATATTTTCAACTTTAAATTTGAATAACTATTATACTATTTATTTTAAAAAAACGAATATATGTATATAATAAAAGAATGTCTAAATCAATTGAGTTAAGTTTAGATTCAGTTCTTTGTATTAATTCACACCATATTCATTTTGATTAAAAAAAAATGATTCTCTTGGAGGTATAATTTAAAAATCCAAGAGGAGTGATTATAAATTGAAGGGGTGATTTTGTATCGTGCGTCGGAATGCAATGATTGATGCAAAAATTATTGGAAGAATTTATATTTAATATTGAAGAGTGAAGCCAAATATATGACATAATTATTAGGTGCGAAAAATTTATTTAAAATATTTCATAACGACACTATGACTTATACGTTCATTATAGGTTATTAAAACAATATGGAGAAAAGTAAATAATGTGAGTTTTAAATAAAACTAGAAAATAAAGCATTGCCCTGATCTAACCTAAGGGCTATGGAAGAAAAACAACATGAGTGCATTTACACTAACTTTAGTCTCATGGTTGCCACCGTGATATTGTCTGATTTAGTCTCGGGTAAAAGTAAGAGACTCCTATACGGATGTACAGAGGTGTCTTACCTTTACTTGAAAAATAAGAGTAGCACGTGACTTGAGTATTTTAAGAAAGACTAAGTACGTTATTATTGGGGTCAGGAAATGCAGTCATATACAATCATGTTTGGGACATATCATTTCATAAAACCATATTAAATGGCCTTAAACTCTTCTTTTTCAGTTTGAGCTAAAATTGGATGTTTAGTATTTTTGTGCACACAACCCATGTATGCACCCATGGACCCACTAGGCGGGTGTACACGTACCCCTAGGCTCGCCTTTCAGCTAGCTCACACTCGTACTGCCAGAGCCATAGAGGGAAAGGAGCCCACATAGTATTATGGTGTACAGAATATCGTATCATATAACATACGCGTCCATACTAATCATGACGAGGAAGTATCCTGATGCATATGACACACAAAAATGCATGAGGTCTCTGTAACTTCAAATCATATAATATGTAGATCGTGCATTCGTTCTTTCATAAACGTTTTCAAGAATACATTATTGACATATCAACATTTCATAGTCTAAAAAATAAACATGCTAACATGGTGTGCACAATATCATAGCATAACATAAGTCATAATACATCATCACATAGTCTTGACATTACATAAGTCATAACACTTAACATAATTTACATCATAACAATCATAAAATACGACACATGGAGGGGCCACAGAGAACGTGCCATTTTTAATTGTTGTACATTTTCAACCGTCTGACATCGTGATCTTGACACGTCTCATGACAAGCCTTGATGGAAATCCAAGCCTCCTATTTATTTTTCGTTTGTCTTCATGACTTCATTGGACCTTAGGTGAGGTTTGTCTTCATCAACCGAATACAACTTGTGCGGAATTCAAGCTTGCTCGGCCTACGTGTGCATGTTCAATCTTCTGCAACCCAACTGACTTGCCTCTATACTAGTTCAAGTTATTCGGCTCGACCTTGCCTCTGCTTGGGGCCAAGGTCTCTCACGTGCAACGTCACCTCTCAATTCTCATCTTGGTTCCCAATTGACATGGCCATCATGTTTTGATGTCATCCCAAGTCTTGGAATGTCATCGTTTAACTTAGCTCGCTCGATCATGCTCATCGAGAACAGACCCATATGTCGCTCACATGATCGAGACATCCTGAGAATCCATCCATCAAGTTATATCGAGGCGTTGGATCATCTTGTGTCCATGTTAGTTCATTTATAAAATCCATTATGGATAGCAAGTGCATAATCCAACCTCTGGCACATACACAATGGCACAATTTTGGCCCACCAGTGTCGTGCGGCACTATCTTGGAATACCCATTTCAATGGAAGTCATCAGAGACACTCGTCTGTGACTCATGAATATGTCATAGGGTAGCTCACTTAGCCACATGGCCCAGAGATGGTGGAGAGTTGACACCACGCCTCCTCCTAAAGTACATTTTGGGACATTTTTTGGTATGGTAGTTGTAGACATGATTTTGGAGAAATGGACATACTGTGTCATGAAGAGTTTGTCCTATGCCCAATTGACACCAAATTTGATGAGTTTTCAAATTTTATATGAACAAACTTGACTTCAGAATCACATGCCCAAATTCCCTTTTCGAGGTTAAGGCCTAGGGCCCTTCCCGACCCTTCAACAAGTCTATCAATGACACTCTGTCAACATTGTTGCCTCTGTCTTGCCTATGCACATTTCTATGGTGGGTTAGATGATGCACCATCCTCCTCGGTCGCATCATGGCATTCATCTTTTTTCGGCCTTTACGTGGCTGGTTGAACATCACTATTATGTTGTCACCTTGTCTTGTCTATACGTGAGGGTCACAACCTACTCTCTTCATAGTATGATTCAATTCATCCAACCATGCCAACATCATTCAATTCATCCAACCATGCCAACAGAAGAACCACTTATATAGCTGGCCTGAGTCGAAGTTACAAGATAATCTTAAAGCTGCTTCAAAACCGCTCCTTAAATTTCAATTTCACCTATGTAAACCCACGTCATCAGGTTACGGCATGATATACAATTTAATTCATCCAACGGTGTCAACTAATTCAACTTTTAGCCAAAAGGTAACTTAGATGGACCAAAATGAGGTCATACTCACTCAATTGCTCCCGAAAATATAAAAACTACTTTGAAATGGTCCAAAACAATAAGAACAAGTCCCTAAAGTTCGAATAACTCAAATACGAGCCAAATAGGTCGGCTACATCGAAATAGATCACCGAAACCGAGCTCAGCCAACGTTAGAAGGCACGTGAGTCAGAATATTGATTTGGTTTGGTTTATGGTGTGACTATGGAGCAGGATGTCGCAAGGGTTGCCGAACTAGGTTTGGTTGTAGGTAAATTTTGGTGTGCAAGTCACTAAATGCCTATGGGCTGATGGCGCGTGTGTATGGGCTTCGGTCATATGCGCGAACTGAAGCCGAATGGAATGAGCCAACAAGGTTCAATCTATGGGGAGTTCTCGACGTCATCGTCTATGGGATTCCATAATAATCTCCTCATTTTCTTTCTCCTCTTCTCGGTCTTTACAAGTTTGACAGTAATCTCCTCATTGTTTCTTAATTGATTTTTTATGATCACTACATCATATACCTCTAAAGGAACTTTCATTCTCGTACATGTCGAAATTCCATAACAACTCGAGTTATTTTCTCCCTCGTCTCTTCCTTTTGTTCTCACGTGGTATCTCAGTGTATTTCTCTCTTATCTCTTCCTTTCCTTTGGTTCCCATGTGGCTTCTTCTATTTTGTGGTTTTGCCACATTACTTTAACAACGATGATGTCTCTGATGCGTATAGCTTTCACCTCATGGGCCAAGATTTTTTCTGGCTTTTAGTCATAACTCAATTCCTCATCTACCTGTAGCGGTTCATAATCTGTCACGTTACTTGGATCAGTTATATACTTGCGGCGTATCGACCTATTAAATACGTTGTGCACTGATGAGAGGAATGGTAATAGGGATAGTATGTACGCCATTGTTTTAATGAAGCATGGGCTCTACAGCCTTTACATTTGAACCTTAAGACGCCTTTCATCAGGACCACCTTCAAGAATACTATGTTGTTTACTTCAAATCCTAAGCTCCTACGCCTCTCATCAGAATAATTTTTCTGTCTACTCTGATTTGGGCGCATTCTCGCCCTGATTTGTTGTACGGCCTATTGGTAGTCTGGACTAACTCCAATCCCAACAACTCTCATTCACCTACCTTGTCCCCAGCAAACTTAGGACCTACACAATTTCCCCTATTATGCTTCAAACGGTGTCATCTCAATAGTTGCTTCAAAGATGTTATAAAAGAACTCCATAAGATACAACTTGAATTCTCAACTGTAACGACCCTAAATTTTACCTATTTAATTTAAGGTCATTACTATACCTTGAAATGCTGAATATACATTAAATGGGCCCTATTCATAAATGCGACTTACTCTCGCCTTTTATTACCTCGTGAAAGAGAAAACGATTACAAGGAAAAAGAAAAGAACAAATAAAGGAAAAGTAACAAAACCAAAATGAATGTTTTATTCTACCTTATGGTTTATTATGCAAATATATTTCAACCTATACTAACCTATACTTATGATGCAAACCGAATTCAGCCTAGACTACGAAATGGGAAAAAAAAAAAACAACTATTCTATGCATGTGCCACGGTCCCGAGGTGTACGATGCCACCATCGTTGTCACATGGGTGCCTTGCCCTTATCTGCAAATATTACGAGGCTTGAGTATTTCTAGAATACTCAGTAAGTGACCCCTTATCGGGGTTATGCGATAATCACATGCAATGAAATGATGGGACCTTATCGTTTCGTTTCGTTTTTCCCTACGGTGCAATCCTAACAGGTAATCGTGGACATGTACCATATACTCTACACACATCCCATACGTGCGAGTATGGGCTCACCAGCTAGTTCGCACACTGCTGGGCCACTATCCTTATCCGGTGGGCATACTCCGGGAGCCCCTTATGCCGGGACCCATTAAAACTAGAACCGTCACGGCAGCGCTATGCAATGCATAACGATCGTTGTCCTGCCATTGGATGTACGCGTCCATACCCTCGTGATGGGATGGGGGTATCCCCCAGATGCATGAACACACACAATGCATGAGGTCCCCTATTACTACATTTATCTTTAATGACCATAACACCCTGTCACGTTCCATGTTTCATGTCATTCTCATTTTCAGTTCATATTTCATACACATTCCTATCGAGGTTATGATTCCAGACAATTTACCGTGTTTCATGTTATACAATTCATGCTGTTCACATTCACATATTCCATACAAACATGTCATAATCATTCAAGGACCACATATCGTCACATGCATAACCTATCACATCAAACTAAGCAGCATACATAGTATACATACACGTTCACATGATTTCGTACTTAAGCATATTAAACTAGCATACAACTTAATGACACGTGCAAATCCACGGGCACGTGCCAACATACAGTAAATAACGCGTAACCTACGATGGGTGAGCCACTTACTTGGTAGGCCTTATCTGAAGTACTCCCTAGAATATAACGTAAGCTCCTAGCTCCTTGTGAATGTTCTACGCTTCCGTTGGTGGTTGGTTCCTATTGGTTCATTCATCACTTTCGTTAGTATTTCACAAATATAATTAATTTCCAACTAAGTTCGGGAGGGTCGAAACGGTGACAAACGGGCTGGAAATAGGTTTTCCGAGCTGAATAAGCC
Organism: Cucurbita pepo subsp. pepo; assembly: GCF_057944985.1. Taxonomy (NCBI): domain Eukaryota; kingdom Viridiplantae; phylum Streptophyta; class Magnoliopsida; order Cucurbitales; family Cucurbitaceae; genus Cucurbita; species Cucurbita pepo. The sequence goes on from NC_141799.1 coordinate 5,728,468, forward strand.
GCCGGAACCAAGAAACCGCCGCCGAGTCGATTGAGCCGCTGAGTCAATTAGAGAGCGACGCGTGTGCAGGAGTGTCGGGTCAAGGCGCGGGTTCTCAGATCGCTCGCGGGTCTCGGCCCTATGCAGGTGACGGGCCGTTCGCAAGTGATGGGCCGTTCGCGGGTGACAAGCCGTTCGCGGGTGAAGGAAAAAATGCAGGCTGGCTGGCTTATGAGGTTTGGGCTGGAGCGTTTGGGCCGCGGGAACCGTCAGGTTCTGGGCCGACCTAAGGTAACTGGGTTCGGTTCGAGTTGCGAGATCCGACCCTCGGGTCAGATTTTGTCCTCTTCGCCCGACTACCTGCACGTTTTTCTGGCGACCTTTCTCTCTCCTCGATAACGTCTTCCCGACGTCCTTTTTCCCTCTTTTTTTCTCCGTTCCCAAGTTTCTTCTTCATCCTAACCCCATTTTTGGTACAGATTTCGTTTGTAAGGGCCTCACACTCCCGAATCTGGAGAAGTTCGGAAGTCCGACGTTTTGTCTTCCTTGCCGACGGTGTTCAGCGTAAAGGATTCGTCTAAATCTACTCCCGATGTGTGTAGAAGGTTCTGGAATTACTTTTGTGGAGTAAAATGGAGGTTTTGACGTCGACCTCGTATGGTTCGGCTTTGCCGAAGTTTCGTCAGGGTTTTCTGTTCCTTCTCATTTTTTCACTGTTTTCATTCTTTGCTGGTCGTTACGGGGTGGTTGAAGGTCGGGGACGAGTTTTGTGGCATCCCAGCCTTCGGGCGCCCTTTGTGGGTCGTGTGCGAGCGAAAACTCCAGCGTTCGCCAGAGTTTCGTCTCTGCCGACGACCCCCATTTTTTTTCTTTTTTGTTTTTGTTTTCGGTTCCATTACATCAACTACCTGCAAAATCCAACACACAGGCACGCAATATATCTTCCAAGATATGGTTCAAACGCTCCATCTAACCATCGATTTGTGGATGGATACCAGTAATGAATTCAACGCGAGTACCCAATGTTATGGAAAACTATGATAGATATTGGGTGCATAGCCTGGGTCTCAATCTGACATTATTGATACTTGCACTCCATATAGTGTAACAATATCTCTCATGTATAGTTAGCCTAACTGTCAACAATATAGGTGTTCTCTCCAAGTAAAAAGTATATGGACTTGATAAGTTTTTCATCGATCATCTATATCATTGTATATCATTCAAAATCTTTGTAGACCCACGTTGAAGTTCATTACTATTTTTCATATTTCCAACATGGAATGCTCAAAGGTTGCAACAACCATACCATCTTTGGTTCCTCATAATTCATCAACCATCACCCTTTAAGGCCATAAATGAGTCTCTTGAGGTCATAAATAACTCCCACTTGTTGATACATCATTAATTTTCTAACAACCTACATTAACTCAAGGATCTTACGTAATTACCCTTAAGATCATAAATGAGCCCCATATAAAGTTTCATATCATTTAGAGTTTAGAATATGAAACTCTAATGAGTCTATACCAATCATAAATCGTCCTCTAACGAGTCTATACCAATCAACCACGATCAATTTCATACCCTGCAGAGAGAGAATTTAGAATATGAAACTCTAAAGCCAAACCATAAAAGTCATCTTAACTCGAAACAGGTACTCTCCCTTCACAAACCGGGCTCAACTACTGTTGGTGGACGGAGATGGGGAAAATTTGTTCGTCTCCACCCTGCTCCAGGGACGTTTCTACCATCAAGCTGATTTTGGATTAATTTAAATTTCACAAAATAATAATAATAATAATAATAATAATAATAATAATCAAATTTCATTAAAGGTAACCACTCCTTTCTTTAATCAAATTTCATTAAAAGAAAATAATTTAAAAATCTATACGTTTCTTTAGGTACTAAAAAAAATGTTTATTTTCAACCAATTTTACCATGTATTTTAAAAATGTTAAAAGTTTAATTAATTTTTTTTTCCAAATATAGAATAAATTTGACTTTCCTTTAAATTATGCTATTTTTTTTAATTATTATTTTATACATAATTAAATAAATTGATGACTATTTAATTTTCCATTTTAATTTCTTTTATCAATTTTTTACCATTTTTGTGAGTAAAGTATTTAAATTCTAAATAAGATTAAATCATTTTCATTTTCTTAAATAAACATTTAAAATTTTAGTCATTTTCTAAAAATAAAATAAATTAAGGTAACTTAGGTTTGCTCTATTTCCCAAATTTAAGTTAAATAGATTAGAAATGCTAAATACTAACGAAATGAGATGGACCTCCTAATAGGAAACAACTCCCGGCGATACTTGGAGCAACTTTGAGGGACGGAAGACAAATGTACTTTTATTTAGCGAAATACCGACTAAGGCCAACTAAGTAAGTGGTCTTACTATAGATAGGTTGGACGACTTGTTTGATGCATGACGACACGTGCCTCGTGGTCCTTATATGTGTCATTTATGCTTTATATTTATGACGTTGTGACTATATTATATGATGATGATGTATAATGTATGACGTATGATGAATTATATGATAATGCCATACGATATTATATGATGTATCCGTAGATCCTACTAAGGTCATAGCGGTCACGAAGTTAGAACGCCCAACTTCGGTAACATCAGTACAGAGTTTCTTGGGACTAGCGAGATACTATCGAAGGTTCGTGTAGGACTTCGCTAGAATAGCCTCGCCTTTGACACAGCTAACGAGAAAAGGGGTACCATTTATATGAAATGATGCTTGTGAGGCAAGCTTCCAAAACCTAAAATAGAGATTGGTAACCGTCTCGGTATTCACGGTTCCCAAGATCTCAGAAGAGTACGTAATCTATAGTGATGCCTTCAAAGAATGGACTAGGATGTTAATGCAACACGTTAAAGTTGTTGCATACGCGTCCCATCAACCAAAAGAATATGAAGATAATTACCCTACCCACGATCTGGAGTTGGCCGCTGTAGTGTTCGCGCTAAAAATTTGGTGACACTACCTGTATGGAGAGAAAATTCAAAGTTTAACCGACCACAATATTTTAAATATTTCTTCACCCAGAAAGAGTTAAATATGAGACAGAGAAGGTGGTTAGAATTGGTGAAGGACTACGATGTAGATATCCGGTACCACCCTGGAAAAGCAAATGTGGTCGCAGACGCTTCGAGTAGAAAGGTGGCCCACTCTTCAGCCCTCATTACGAGGGAAGTAAGGGTACAAAGAAAATTCGAGGGAGCCAACATAGTTGTAGCGACCGAGAGAGTCATAGCACAACTGGCCCGACTTACAGTGCAACCTACACTTTGGCAAAGAATGGTGACCTCCGAATGAGAGGATCCAAACCTACAGAAAGTCTTAAGCCAGCTAGCTGAGAGTCTAGTAAATGGATTCTCGAAGACCTAAGATGAAGGACTATTGTACCAGGGAGGCCTATGTGTCCCAGAGAAGTTAAGGAAGGAGATACTAATGGAAGCTCACAACTCGCCATTTGCCATGCACCCAGGAGGTACAAAAATGTACCAAGATTTTAAACAACATTTCTGATAGAAGAGCATGAATAGGGACATGGCCGAGTATGTGAGCAAGTGCTTAGTTTGTCAACAAGTGAAAGCTCCAAGACAAAAGACGGCGGGGTTCTTGCAGCCCCTAAGCATACCGGAGTGGAAGTGGGAAAACATAGCGATGGACTTCATAGTAGGTTTACCCAAAACGCCCAAGGGCTATACAGTGATCTGGGTAGTTGTCGATAGGTTGACCAAGTCGGCACACTTTCTACCTGGGAAGGTTACATATACAGTTGACAATTGGGCACAACTGTACGTGAAAGAAATAGTAAGACTACATGGAGTCCCAGTGTCTATAGTGTCGGATCGGGATCCACGCTTTACGTCAGCGTTTTGGCGCGGACTTCAAAAAGCACTGGGTACCCGCCTCGACTTTAGTACCGCTTTTCACCCCCAAACAGATGGACAAACGGAGCGTTTAAACCAAATTCTAGAGGACATGCTACGCGCTTGCGTACTAGATTTTAAGGAAAGTTGGGATTCCAAACTACACCTAATGGAATTCTCGTATAACAACAGTTTCCAAGCAACTATTGGAATGGCACCATTTGAGGCCCTGTACGGGAAACGGTGTAGGTCCCCACTGTGTTGGGACGAGGTAGGAGAGAAAGAATTAGTAGGACCTGAGTTGGTTCGACTCACCAATGAGGCTGTCCAGAAAATTCGAGCGAGGATGCGTACCGCTCAAAGTAGACAGAAAAGCTACGCCGATGTAAGGCGTAAAAGCCTGGAGTTTGAGGTGGGGGACCCAGTATTCCTCAAGGTGGCACCTATGAAAGGTGTGTTAAGATTCGGACATAAGGGCAAGTTAAGTCCTAAATTCATTGGACCATTCGAGATCCTAGAGCGAGTTGGTCCGGTAGCGTATAAGTTAGCCTTACCTCCAGCCCTCTCAGGAGTACATGATGTATTTCATGTGTCGATGCTGAGGAAGTACATTACGGATCCTATCCACGTAATAGACTACGAACCACTCCAACTCAATGAAGATCTGAGCTACGAGGAAAAACCAGTAAGAATCTTAGCTAGAGAGGTAAAAACCTTACGCAACAGGAGTATTGCGTTTGTTAAGGTACTGTGGCGGAATCACCACAGTGAGGAAGCCACGTGGGAGCGTGAGGACGAGATAAGAGAGAAATACCCCGAGTTGGTACAAGAGTTTGAGACTTTCGAGGACGAAAGTTCTTTTTAGGGGTAGATAATGTAACGACCCGGGAAAGAAAGAAAAAAAAAAAATATATATATATATATATATGTATATATATATATATATATATATATATATATATATATATATATATATTATTAATATATATATATATATATATATTAATAATAAATAAATAAATAAATGAAAACGAAAAAAAAACTCAGTCGCCGGAAAACCCGCGAGTTTTCCGGCGACCGCCGAGTTTCGCGGAACCCACGCGAAACAACGGCCACAGCACGCCCACCCTCAGCCCAGCATCTTCAGAACGCCTGCAAAGGGAGAAAAGAGAGAAATTTCGAGAGAGAGAGAGAGAGTTCGGACAAACGTCGGCGAGTGTCCAGTTTCTCCGACGAGCCCTCAAACCACCCTTAAACCGACACCAAACGACCTGTTACTACCGTAAGAGAGATCCCTAACGAAAGCACAATAACTCAGGGTGCGTTTTGTGTTATTTCGTAAGCGTCGTCGTCGGTCACCGAGGTCGGAAAATCGATTCTTAGATCTATGGCTTTTAGGAGCTTTTAGGCCGCAAAACTCCCAAAAAGGAAAGAAGAACGACGAACAAAGAGGAAAAAGGAAGGAAGAGGACCGAAATCGGCAACGGAAACGCCGCGGGAAGGAGAGAGAAAGCTCGCCGGAAAATCGGCCAAAGTCGGGTAAGGAAGACGAGATCCACGGATCCGGGTCAACCCGAACCCAGAACCCGGGAGAGCCAGCCCGTTCCTCCCTTGGCCTCTGCCTTCGGCCCAGCCCAACTACAGCGGCCCAAACCTCAAACCGGCCCAGAAGCTACGGTTCAGCTGAACCAACCCAGACTAGACCCACGGTCCAACTGAGCCGGCCTGCAAACCAAACACTTGCGGCCCAGCCCAGTAAGCCGAGGCCCAACGTTTAGCCTTGGCCCAGTAGCCTTCCACAGCCCGCAACCCGAACCACGACCCGAACCGGACTCCGACCCGCGCTTCGACCCGACACTACCGCCCGACGTGGCTTTCTCTGCTGCTGCCACGTGTCACACAGCGGCGCGGCAGTCCTCGGCTCGGCTCGGCGCAAACGGCTCGGGCTCCCTCCGGTGACGCTCCGGCGGCTCCAGCGGCTGTTCGGCTCGGCTCACCTGTTTTCAGCCCGGTTTCCACTGTTTTCACCCTCCCGGATCTGTTTTCGGCCCCGATTAAGGTATCCGAGGCCGTTTTAGAGCCGTATTTCACATTTATTAAATTATAGGTAAATTAATTGTGAAATACTAACGGAAAGTGGTGAACGGCGTGATAGGAAACAAACCCAGCGAAGTAGGAAGCAGCTCTCACGGAACGGGAGCTTACGTTTAGCTATTTAGGGAGTACTTCGGCCGAGGCCAACCAAGTAAGTGGCCTTACTATAGGATAGGCTAAATAGATTGTATGATGCTTGATGATATGTGCCAGTTTATACATATTTTGTTGAGTGACGCTTAATATGTTTGACGCACGTTGTGGCATTATGATGAGCATGATGATTGCGTGATTTTTACCTTAATATGATGATGTTTTCCATATTGAGCATGCTAGATGATGATGAGTGCCATATTGCATCATGTCGTTAGATCGACGTAGGACACAACCCTAAGAGCATGAAAATGATATTAATATAAATATCCACGATATGCGTTACCTAGAGTAACAAAGAGATGAGACTAGAGGGTTGTGTCAGAAGAGACATTACGATGGATTTAGAGGGACCTCATGCATTTTGTATGTTCATAAGCATAGGGCTACTTCCCCTAGAGATGATGAGTGCGGACGCGCACCTTATGATGAGCGCGAATGCGCACAGGTGCGAAAGCACACAGATGAGGGTGTTCATGAGGCGCATGACACTATGGGGTTCCGCTGACCTCCGGACGTCGCTACAGATTAGCTTGACCAGAGGGTCCAGGGGGTGTGCGAGCGCCCTGGGGACTCACACTCGCACGTGTGAGTCGTGTGTAGGGAAGTACTACACATCCAATTTGTCCGAGACTGGAGGCCACCCCTAAGATGATTAGAGATAGGTCCCTATTCATGATTGCATGTGTTTGCATTAGCATGGCCCCTATAGTGGGGTCACTTACTGAGTATTTCTTCGAAATACTCAGGCCGTGTGCCATATTGTTTTTCAGGTAAAGGCAAGGCTCCCATGTACGGTTGACGGTGGCATCGTGATCAGAGACTGTGGCGCGTGCATAGGATAGTTGCATATTTTATTCCTAGTCTTGGTTAGGATAGGGCGTTTGCATTTCATTCATTTATTAATTAATTTGTAATCGTTTTATTGTATCTTTTTGAACTCCAGCACGATATTTGAAACACGTAAGTCCGGCAGTGTTTTCCAATGTTTTAATGTATTCTGAAGTTTTTAAATTTTTCCGCTAATAAAGATGAGCATGCTTAGATTTTTTTCTGCATTAGGGATGAGCATGAGACGTTAGTGGCGACTCTAGATATGTGGAAATTTAGGGTCGTTACAGTATGTATTCTTTTAGTTTATTATCAACGATCTGACTGCGAATTTGATCGGATACTATTTGAATATATTTTATATAACCGTAATGTAACGACCTAGATTCTCTTTGGGCTTTCCCTTTCGGGCTTCCCCTCAAGGCTTTAGAACGAGAACGAGTCTGCTACGGGACTTGTGTTTTGATATAATTTATCTTATCTTTAGGATTTGGTTAGTAGAATATTTTCTCTTTTCTCGGACTTTCGATCCCACTTCTGTTTTTCATTCTTAACGTAGTATCAAAGCATCATTCTTAACAGATACGATTACGCAAGTAAAACATCAGTTACTATTCGACTATCAAAACGAGAGTTGAAAACTCACTTAATATGTCACCGGCTCTAAACACCTTCCCGTTAGGCCATCCTTTCGTGCCCAAGTTCCATCCGTTCGAGTCGCCAACAACAAAAGTTGTAGCAGCATCGCCATGTTTGAAGCCAAGCAGCAACAGCAACGCCATTGCAACAACCACCATGCTCATCGAAACCGCTCCGCTGCTCCCCTCGTGTCGAGCCATTCGTGAAGCCGAAGTAGCTCTCAAAAAAGATATGAAAAACAATTGTGTTCCTTTGAAGCTTGAAAAGGCTGGTTATAAAGATATGTAAAACATACAAAACTTGCCTTTTTCTTTTCCTTTGTTTCCCACGGAGAAGTAGTGGGCGGTTTTGCAATTGATTGTCTCCTAGTTTTACTATAGAAACAATCTTTCTCCTTTCTCTCCGGTAACCTCTCATTCCTTCCCCAATTATCTCTCCTCAACCCACCTCAGCAAAATAAAATCACAATTTGCAAAAAGAAACAGAAAAACAATAATTGACAGATTTAGTTTGAGGAAAAAATGAGAATGACTTTACCCAATTCACCAGACAAGATTTAGGTGGAGATAGATATGATCAGTAAGATATATATTAAATCTTTTTTTTTTGTCCTATTTTTTTTTAGAAATCACAGCTAATTATGGTTAAATCTTCATTAAATCATTACAATTATTTAGTTGAGTTAGAAACTAAATGTCAATAATTTATATGAATTCTAGTCAATCAACTTAGATTAATAATTTATCAATAAATTTATATCAATAGACAAATGAATAGATTAAAAATAAAATGACAGAAAATTTGTGAACAAAATTAGAACAGAGTAAATACAGATAAAGAAAAAAATAAGAAAAGCAAATATAGAGGACAGGAAAATACATAATAACTTAAATAACTCTATCAACTTTTTTATATAACAGTTACCATATAAAATAAGATTTTTAATAAAAACATAATTATAGATATATAACAGTTCAAAACTTTTAACAATGGACCATGATAAATTAGAAAAATAATTTTATAAAGTTCAAACTTGAAACTGATGTCATGGGCTCACATAGGTTGGTTTGGATTTCAACAGTAACCATCAACCTAAGCTAAACAAGTGGTCTTACTATCGGCATAGTTATATTTGATTTTGACATGGGCCTCGTGGTTCGGCACGTGCTATATATATTGATATGTGTGAGTTGTTTGTGGATTGAAATGCTTATGATATTTTATGTATATGTTATAATATGTGAATTACGGTACGATGTGTTCAATGAAATGTTTGAGATAGGATACGATAAGGATGCACAAGATGAAATGTGACGATAGGAGTAAGATACGTTCATGAAACGTTAAGGTTAGGTTACATACTGGATATGAGAGATTGATAAAAGAATATGGTTAGGTTATATATAGTAAGGGATATGGGTAGAAAGGGATAGGTTTGTGATAGATTGATAGAACAATAGCGTTAGGATACGTTCATGTGATGATATGACTAAGGTACGTTCATGTAACGATATGACTGTGATAGTATAAGACGTTAAGGCTATGATAAGTAAGGGAACGATATGACCACAAAGTGTTTACGCTATGATATGATTACGATACGATATGTGAATGACGGATATATATATATATGTTGTCATATGATATGAAATATGTTATGGTATGAGATATGTGATAAATTGACTTGTTTATGATATGATATATTGTGATGCAATATGTGCTGAAGAAAAGAAAAATGACCAACAAGGGATGAAAAATATTTAGAAAAATTACAGAGTCTTCGAAGAAAATAATAATAAAATATTCGAAAAGTGGCAAATTACGAAAATATCCCTGGAATGATGGATAATTACGAAAATGCCCCTCCAATCATAATCAGAGCATCAACAGTGACCATTTAAGCAAAATCTTTCGAACCTTGAATCTCAGTCGTTAGATCTCCTCCAAAATTGGATATGATCTAGAAGACGGACAGACCATCACATCCAACGGCTGGTATTCAAAATCAAAGTCGATGAGGCTCTGATCGGAGTAGATATTTCCAACAAATATTCCATAAAATCCAATCGCCAATTCACGACGATTCTGGAGCTCTCAATGTTGGTTTAAGCTTCTCCTATAAAGTCTGAAGTTGGGGCAACAACATGGAACAAGAATCGAGCAAGGTTGAGAGACCATTCAAGAGTTATGAGCGTTTAGATTGTGGGTCTCCTACTCTCCGGTTTCTTCCAAATTCGAGAGCAATTCTCCACCATTTCTCCCCAAACGTATTCCTATAGTTTCTAAACAAGATTACCCACAAGTTCTATGAAGAAATGAAGTGCTGAAAGTGCTAAGAAACCATTTCCCCAATTCAATCCCCCATTGAAGAACTTAAAGGAAAGCTTGAAAATGCAAACCGAGGATACACGACGACTCGTCAAGCAAGAACGATCCCAATAAGTTTCTGCACCTCCACGGAGTGTTTCCGTAGAAGACCACGAAGAGAAATAACCTCAGGAGCATGCCCAATTGAAGGAAATCGATTTCGGGCTTAAGTTGGGGATAAGTGACGAAATCCTATCTACGGTCCCTTTTCCTTCAAATTAAGGATTCCTTTAGCTTCAGTGGAAGGATTTGAGTAATTTTGATGAAGGAATCGAGAGTCGAAATGTCGTAGAACAAGTTACCCAAGAGATCGAAAATCTGACGTTTTGGGAAGTTGCATACCGAGAACGATCTCTCAAAATTAAGGTCCCACACTCGCATGTATGTGCTGTGTGTAGAGTATATGGTACACATCCAAGGTGCCCAATTAGAATAGTATCGTAAGAAAAATAGACTGATATGATAGGTCTCATCATTGCATTCGCATGTTCTTACATTTAACCCCAATAATGGGGTCACTTACTCAGTATTTCTTGAAAATACTCTAGCCACGTGCTACCCCTCTTTCAGGTTAAGGCAAGACTGTAATGGCACAAAAATAAATAAAGAAATAAAAATTTAAAAATAATTATAAAAAAATTAGTTAAAATAATAATAATAATAATAATTAAATTTAAAAAAAAAAAAACGAAACAACTTTTCACCACTTCTCTCCATTAACCTTTCATCCCTTCCCCTCTCCTCAACCCATCCTTACCTGCCAGAAAGTAACTGTTACCAAAAAACAATAATGGTCAGATTTATTTGATAAAAAAAAAAAAAAAAAAAAAAAGACTTACCTGCCAGAAAGTAACGGTTACGAAAAAACAATAATGGTCAGATTTACTTTGAGAAAAAAAGAAGAAGAAGAAGAGAACGGCCTTTGAGTTGAGATTCTCTTTACTTGATGATAGATCTGATCAATGAGTATATATTAAATCTTCATTTTCTTTTATCCTATTTTTTTTTAGAAATCACAGTCATGGTGAGATCTTCTTTGAATTATTACAAATGTTTAGATGTCAATCATTTATAGAGTAAATTAGGTTAGATTAGTAATATTAGATTAAATTTATTTCAGTAGCCAAATGAATAGATTAAAAATAGAATGACCAAGAAAATTTGTGAACAGGAAACACTTAGACAAGAAAAGATTTGGAAACAGAGATCCACTCCGAAATTTGGAATACATGACAACAAAATTAAAAGGCGACAGACAAAAGGAAGAAAGATTAAGAATTAAAAACCACAATCTAAATATAGAGAAGATTAATTAAAAACCACACACTAAATATAGAGAGAAAGGTAAATAGAGAGGGTAGATTAGAGAGAAAGGTAAATAGAGAGGGTAGATTGTAACGACCCTAAATTTCCACATATGTCGAACTAACGTCTGCTCTCATCTCTAATGCACAATATAAATTTAAGAAGGCTCATCATATGGCGGAAAAATTTAAAACTTCAGCATACGTTCAAACATTAGAAAACACTGTCGGAATTGAGTGTTTCAAACATCATACTAGAGTTCAAAATAAGATTAAAAAAAAAAAACAATTACAAATTAAATAATTTAAATAAATGAAATGCAAGCACCTTATCCTAACCAAGTCTAGGAATTTAAATATGCAACTATCTATGCACGCGCCACAGTCTCTGATCATGATGCCACTGTCAACCGTACATGGGTGCCTTGCCTTTACCTAAAAAATAATATGGCACACGGCAGAAATACTCAGTAGGTGAGCCCACTATAGGGGCCATGCTAATGCAAATACATGCAATCATGAATTAGGGACCTATCTCTAATCATCTTAGGGGTGGCCTCCAGTCTCGGACAAATTGGATGTGTAGTACTTCCCTACACACGACTCACAAGTGCGAGTGTGAATCTCCAGGGCGCTCGCACACCCCCTAGACCCTTTGGTCAAACTAATCTGTAGCGACGTCCGGAGGTCAGCGGAACCCCATAGTGTCATGCGCCTCATGAACACCCTTATCTGTGTGCATTCGCACCTGTGCGCATGCACGCTCATCATATGGTGCGCGTTCACACACATCATCTCTAGGGGAAGTAACCTTATGCTTATGAACATACAATATGCATGAGGTCCCTCTAAATCCATCATAATGTCTCTTCTGACACAACCCTCTAGTCTCATCTCTTTATTACTCTAGGTAACACATACTCGTGGATATTTATATTAATATCATTTTCACGCTCTTAGGGTTGTGTCCTATGTCGATCTAATGACATGATGCAATATGGCACTCATCATTATATAGCATGCTCAATATGGAAAACATCATCATCATATAGCATGCTCAATATGAAAAACATCATCATATTAAGGTAAACATCATGCAATCATCATACTCATCATATTGCCACAAAGTGCATCAAACATATCAAGTACGTCATTCATCAAAATATATATATACTGCACACATCATCAAGTATCGTAACCCACACATCATCATAACTCATATGCCGCATCGTACGACATAGTTCATGCATCATCATAACTCATGCAATATTTAGCCTATCCTATAGTAAGACCACTTACTTGGTTGGCCTTGGCCGAAGTACTCCCTAAATAGCTAAACGTAAGCTCCCGTTCCGTGAGAGCTACTTCCTACGTTGTCGGGGTTTGTTTCCTATCACACCATTCACCACTTTCCGTTAGTATTTCACTATTAATTTACCTATAATTCAATAAACGTGAAATACTGCTCTAAAACGGCCTCGGATACCTTAATCGGGGCCGAAAACAGATCCAGGAGGGTCGAAACAGTGGAAACCGGGCTAAAAATAGGTGAGCTGAGCCCAACAGCCGCTGGGAGCCACCGGAGCGTCACCGGAGGGAGCCCAAGCCGTTTGCACCGAGCCGAGCATAGGGACCGCCTGCGCCGCTGTGTAACACGTGGCAGCAGTAGAGCAAGCCACGTCGTGCGATAGCGTCGGGTCGAAGCGCGGGTCGCAGTTCAATTTGGGTCGTGGTCCGGGTCGCGGGCTGCGGAAGGCTACTGGGCCAAGACTAATCGTTGGGCCTCGGCTTACTGGGCTGGGCCGCAAGTGTTTGGGTTGCAGGCCGGCTCGATTGGACCGTGGGTCTGGTCTCGGGTTGGTTCAACTGAACCGTAGCTTCTGAGCGGGTTTGAGGTTTGGGCCGCTGTAGTTGAGCTGGGCCAAAAGCAGAGGCCGAGGGAAAGAATGGGCTGGCCCTCTCGGGTTTTAGGTTCGGGTTGACCTGGATCTGTGGACCTCGTCTTCCTTGCCCGACTTCGGCCAATTTTTCGACGAGTTTTCTCTCTCCTTCCCGCGGCATTTTTGTTGCCGAGTTCGGTTCTCTTTCTTCATTTTCCTCTTTATTTGTCGTCCTTCTTTCTTTTCTAGGAGTTTTGCGGCCTAAAAGTTCCTAAAATCACAGATCTAAGAACGATTAGGAAAACCCAATTTTTCAACCTTGGTTACCGACGACGGCGCTTACGAAAAAGCACAAAATGAACCTAGAGTTATTGTGCTTTCGTTAGGGATCCTTCCCGTGGTGGTAACTGATCGTTTGGCCTCGATTTTTGGGTGGTTTAGGAGCTCGTCGGAGAAACTGGAAACTAACCGACGTTTATCCGAAATCTCTCTCTCTTGTATTTTCTTTGTTTTCTCCCTTTGCAGGTATTCTGATAGGTGCTGGGAGTCGTGGGCTGAAGGCTGGGCATGGTGTGGCCGTCGTTTCGCGTGGGGTCCGCGAAACTCGGTGGCCACCAGAAAACTCGCGAGTTTTCCGGCGACTTGAGTTTTTTTTTTCTTTTTCTTTCCCGGGTCGTTACATAAATACAGAGAGTAGTACAAAGAGTAGTAAAGCCGAGAATAACTTGAAATAGTTGTATCTACTTTTTTATACAACAGTAACCATGGAAAATAAGATTTTCAATAAAAATATAATTATAGATATATAACATTTCAAGACATTTAACAATGGACCAATGTCAATTAGAGAAATAATTTTGTAGAGTTCAAACTTGAAACTGATGTCTTGGGCTCACATAGGTTGACTCGGATTTCAAAGGACAGAATCGAACTTCCATTAAAGATATATTCGTGACAACAACTTAAGCTAAACAGGTAAGTGGCCTTACTATCGACATGGTTATATTTGATGTTGACACGTGCCTGTGGTTCTGCACGTGTCATATATACTGATATGTGTAAATTATCAGTGAATCGGTATGCTTATATTATGTTTATGTTATGTTATAGTATGTGGATTGTATGATAATAATTATGGTACGATGTGTTCAAGGATATGTTTGAGATAGGATACAAGAAGGATGCACAAAACGAAATGTAACGATAGGAGTAAGATACGTTCATGAAACGTTAAGGTTAGGTTACATACCGGAGTGCTATGGACAGGAGAGATTGATGAAAGAATATGGTTAGGATATGGGTAGAAAGTGATAGGTCTGTGATAGATTGATAGAACGATAGCGTTAGGATACGTTCCTGTGATGATATGACTAAGGTATGTTCACGTAACAATATGACTGTGATAGGTATAAGAACGTTAAGGCTATGATAAGTTGGGGAACGATATGACCATGAAGTGTTTACGATATGACATGTTATGATCCGATATATTGTGATGTGATGTGTTATATTTAGATTGTTTTGTGTGACCATAATTACACTTTATGAAATGGCATGTTAAAAGCATGGAGCGGTATGTTATGTTTTCTAAATTGTATGTATACAGCATCTTATGAATGACATGATATCACGATAAATGAAATGAAATGTAACCCCGTTAGGATTATGTATGATATGTAGACTGAAAAATGAGAAATAACATGTTAAGCATGAAAGATGATATTGGGGTTATATTCATTAATAATAAAAGTAGAAATATTGGGGACCTCATGCATTATGTGTGCATATGCATTTGGGGGATACCCCTATTCCATCACGAGGGTACGAACGCATACATCCAATGATAAGACAATGATCGTTATATTTTGCATAGCGCTGTCGTGATGGTTACTAGTTCTAACGGGTGTCCGACCTAAGGAGCTCCCAAAATATGCTCGCCCGACAAGGAATGTGGCCCAGCGGTGTACGAACTGACTGGTGTGCCCATACTCGCATGTACGGCCTGTGTGTAGAGTATATGGTACAAGTCCAAATTACCCATTAGAACAGCACCGTAGGAAGACAGATTAAAAGATAGGTCCATCTCATTTGCATGTGATTGTTGCATTTAACCCCAATAGTGGGGTCATTTACTGACTATTTCTTAAATACTCAAGCCATGTGATACTACATTTTTCAGGTTAAGGCAAGGCATTCCTGTACGGCTGACGACGGCATCGCAACTCGAGACCATGGCACATGCATAGAATAGTGGTATTTATTTTCTTAGGCATAGGCTAAATTAGGATGTTTTTAACTTAAACTCTTATTTATTTTATTTAGTCTTTTGTTGTGTCGTTTTAAAGATGTTTTCGAAACATGCAAGTCCATGAGTGTGTTTTAAGATAAAAGTTATGTTTTATGGAATTTAAATGAAGTCTTCAACATTCAGTGTTCATGGTACATATACAGTAGCGACCTTAAATTAAGTAGAAAATTTTTTGTCGTTACAAAGGCATTTCTGTATGGCTGACGACGGATCGCAACTCGAGACCATGACACATGCATAGGGTAGTCGCATTTATTTTCTTAATCTTAGGCTAGAATACGATGTTTTTAATTTAAACGTTTATTTATTTTATTTATTCTTTTGTTGTGTCGTTTTAAATGTGTTTTCAAAACACTTAAGTCGGCTGTGTTTTAGGCTGAAGGTTATGGTTTATGTAAGTTTAAATGAAGTATTTCCGCATTCATGTTTATGATATGTATACAGTAGCGATCTTAAATTAAGTAAAAAATTTTGGGTCATTACAAAGCATGACGCAAATCTCCGTCTACATATCAACTAGCGGCCTATAACACCGCTCGAAATAAAAAAGAGTTCGTGCCACTCATTACAATTTTTTGATCAATTTGGTGTAGGAAGGTATTTCATTAAGTTGAACGAGTGACTGGCCTACGTCCAAGTACGAACCACTCCTTTTCGACGAAATACATCTTGAATTAGGTCCAATATATAAAATTAATGCAATATAATATTTTATTCCAAAATTTAGCGGACTATATTTTCAACATAAATTTGAATAACTATTATACTATTTATTTTAAAAAATCGAATATATGTATATAATAAAATCATGTCTAAATCAATTGAGTTAAGTTTAGATTGGGTTCTTTGTATTAATTCACACCATATTCATTTTGATTAAAAAAAAATGATTCTCTTGGATGTATAATTTAAAAATCCAAGAGGAGTGATTATAAATTGAAGGGGTGATTTTGTATCGTGCGTCGGAATGCAATGATTGATGCAAAAATTATTGGAAGAATTTATATTTAATATTGAAGAGTGAAGCCAAATATATGACATAATTATTAGGTGCGAAAAATTTATTTAAAATATTTCATAACGACACTATGACTTGTACGTTTATTATAGGTTATTAAAACAATATGGGGAAAAGTAAATAACGTGAGTTTTAAATAAAACTAGAAAATAAAGCATTGCCCTGATCTAACCTAAGGGCTATGGAAGAAAAACAACATGAGTGCATTTACACTAACTTTAGTCTCATGGTTGCCACCGTGATATCGGCTGGTTTAGTCTCGGGTAAAGTAAGACACTCATGTACGGATGTACAGAGGTGTCTTACCTTTACTTGAAAAATAAGAGTAGCACGTGACTTGAGTATTTTAAGAAATACTAAGTACGTTATTATTGGGGTCAGGAAATGCAATCATATACAATCATGTTTGGGACATATCATTTCATAAAACCCTATTTCATGGCCTTAAACTCTTCTTTTCAGTTTGAGCTAAAATTGGATGTTTAGTATTTTTGTGCACACGACCCATGTATGCACCCATGGACCCACTAGGCGGGCGTATACGTACCCCTGGGCCTGCCTTTCAGCTAGTTCACACTCGTACTGCCAGAGCCATAGCCATAAAGGAAAAGGAGCCCACATAGTATTATGGTATACAGAATATCGTATCATAACATTATGGCAGACATAAATATCGTAATATACGCGTCCATACTAATCATGACGAGGAAGTATCCCGATGCATATGACACACAAAAATGCATGAGGTCTCTGTAGCTTCAAATCATATAATATGTAGATCGTGCATTCGTTCTTTCATAAACGTTTTCAAGAATACATTATTGACATATCAATATTTCACCGTCTAAAAAATAAACATGCTAACATGGTGTGCACAATATCATAGCATAACATAAGTCATAATACATCATCACGTAGTCTTGACATTACATAAGTCATAACACTACATAACATAATTTACATCATAGCAATCATAAAATACGACACATGGAGGGGCCACAGAGAACGTGCCATTTTTTATAGTTGTACATTTTCAACCGTCTGACATTGTGATCTTGACACGCTCATGACAAGCCTTGAGGGAAATCCAAGCCTCCTATTTATTTTTCGTTTGTCTTCATGACTTCATTGGACCTTAGGTGAGGTTTGTCTTCGTCAACCGAATACAACTTGTGCGGAATTCAAGCTTGCTCGGCCACACATGCCGCCTACGTGTGCATGTTCAATCTTCTACAATCCAACCGACTTGCCTCTATACTAGTTCAAGTTATTCGGCTCGACCTTGTCTCTTTTTTAGGCCAAGGTCTCTCACGTACAACGTCACGTCTCAATTCTCATCTTGGTTCCCAATTGACATGACCATCATGTTTTGATGTCATCCCAAGTCCTGGAATGTCATCGATTAACTTAGCTCGCTCGATCATGCTCATCGAGAACAGATGCATGTGTCGCTGACATGATCGAGACATCCCGAACATCCACCCATCAAGTTATAACGAGGCGTTGGATCATCTTGTGTCTATGTTAGTTCATTTATAAAATCCATTATGGATAGCGAGTGCATAATCCAACCTCTCACACATACACAATGGCACCATTTTGCCCACCAGTGTCGTGCGACACTGTCTTGGAATACCCATTTCAAGGGAAGTCGTCGGAGACACTCGTCTGTGACACATGAATAAGTCATAGGGTAGCTCACTTAGCCACAATGCCCAGAGGTGGTGGAGAGTTGACACCACGACTCCTCCTAAGGTACATTTTGAGAAATTTTTTAGTACGGTAGTTGTAGACATGATTTTGGAGAAATGGACATATTGTGTCATGAAGAGTTCATCCTATGTCCAATTGACACTAAATTTGATGAGTTTTAAAATTTTATATGAACTGACTTGACTTCAGAATCGCATGCCCAAATTCCCTTTTCGAGGTTAAGGCCTGGGGCCCTTCCCGACCCTTCAACAAGTCTATCAATGACACTCTGTCAACATTGTTGCCTCTGTCTTGCCTATGCACATTTCTATGGTGGGTTAGATGATGTACCATCCTCCTCGGTCGCATCATGGCATTCGTGTTTTTTCGGCCTTTACGTGGCTGGTTGGACATCACTATTATGTTGTCACCTTGTCTTGTCTATACGTGAGGGTCACAACCTACTCTCTTCATAGTATGATTCAATTCATCCAACCATGTCAACATCATTCAATTCATCCAACCATGCTAACAGTAGAACCACTTATATAGTTGGCCTGAGTCGAAGTTACAAGATAATCCTAAAGCTAGTTCAAAACCGCTCCTTAAATTTCAATTTCACCTATGTAAACCCACGTCATCAAGTTATGGCATGATATACAATTTAATTTAACCAACGGTGTCAACTAATTCAACTTTTAGCCAAAAAGTAACTTAGATCGACCAAAATGAGGTCATACTCACTCAATTGCTCCCAAAAATATAAAAACTACTTTGAAATAGTCCAAAACAGTAAGAACAAGTCCCAGAAGTTCGAATAACTCAAATACTAGCCAAATATGTCGGCTACGTCGAAATAGAGTCACCGAAGCTGAGCTCAGCCAACGTTAGAAGGCACGTGAGTCAGAATATTGATTTGGTTTGGTTTATGAGGGCGACTATGAAGCAGGATGTCGCAGGGTTGCCGAACCAGGTTCGGTTGCAGGTAAATTTGAGTGTGCGGGTCACTAAATGTCTATGGGCTGATGGCGCGTGTGTATGGGCTTCGGTCATACACGCGGACTAAAGCCGAATGGAATGGGCGACAAGGTTCAATCTATGGGGAGTTCTCGACGTCATCGTCTATGGGATTCCATAGTAATCTCCTCATTTTCTTTCTCCTCTTCTCTGTCTTTACAAGTTTGACCATAATCTCCTCATTATTTTTTAATTTATTTTTTATGATCACTACATCATATACCTCTAAAGCAACTTTCATTCTCGCAAGTGTCGAAATTCTATAACAATTCAAGTTATTTTCTCCCTCGTCTCTTCCTTTCGTTCTCACGTGGTATCTTAGGGTATTTCTCTCTTATCTCTTCCATAATGGGTTGTATTATTTTTTTAAAAAGAATTTCAACTCGTATTAAAGCAGGAAAATTTTCTACCTCTTAGTACTTCCAAAGCTCAGCTTTCATTAAAGGCACTTATGTCATTCACCAATCAATTTAAGTATACATGTTTTAAACTTTTATGGTCTTAACTCAATTTTTTTTTCTTACTGATACTTTAATTTCATCTTTACATACTTCAAAGTTATAAAATTTTCTTTCAGACCCTACCACTTTTAATATCTATAGTATACTATAAGATATTGACATCTATCAAACTTCTTAGGTCTTTTTATTTCATCTGAAACTACTTACTCTTCAATATACATCGGTACAGTCCTTCCCATCTCTATGGTCATAAGACTGTGTAGTTTATCTATGTGTTCGAGACGTTTAACTAAAACATATGATCTTGCTCAGCAAAATCATTTTCACGCATACACTAACATTTAGTAGCTTACTAAAACTATAGCTACTTATTCAAAGCAACAATCTCAGTAAATCTAAACATCATCAATACAACAATTTATATTCACATTCTATGCAAGGTAAAACATAACGTATTCTAAATTATAATAATATAGAATTGAGCTAACATGAATGTAGTAAATTATAATACAATCAATAGAGTAAAAGTTCAATTATGAGTTATATTTTATAATGACCAAGCAATAACAACATACACAATCAACGACATTTCATTTTCTTATCTTACGCAAGACATACCTGATGGAGATGGGGCACCCACGGTGGGACCATGGAACATGCCAAGCCTACATCGTAGGCCAGTCTACAAGATTTATAACCTAGAACTCTGATACCAACTGTAATGACCCGAAAATTTCTACTTAATTTAAGGTCACTACTGTATACGTACCATAAACATTAAATGTGGAAGACTTCATTTAAATTCCATAAAACATAACCTTTATCTCAAAACACAGCCATGGACTTACGTGTTTCGAAAACATCTTTAAAACGACACAACAAAAGACTAAATAAAATGAATAAATAAGCGTTTAAGTTTAAAACATCCTATTCTAGCCTAAGTCCAAGAAAATAAATACCACTATTCTATGCATGTGTCATGGTCTCGAGTTGCGATGTCGTCGTCAGCCGTAGAGGAATGCCTTGCCTTAACCTGAAAAATGTAGTAGCACATGGCTTGAGTATTTAAAGAAATACTCATGAAGTGACCCCACTATTGGGGTTAAATGCAACAATCACATGCAATGAAATGATGGGACTTATCTTTCGTTTCGTTTCGTTTTCCCTACAGTGTTGTCCTAATAGGTAATTTTGGACGTGTACCATATACTCTACACATGCGAGTATGGGCTCACCAGCTAGTTCGCACACTGCTGGGCTACCTTCCTTATCCGGTGGGCATACTCTGGGAGCCCCTTAGGCCGGACACCCGCTAAAACTAATAACTATCACGGCAGCGCTATGCAAAGCATAACGATCATTGTCCTGCCATTGGATGTACGCGTCCGTACCCTCGTGATGGGATTAGGGTATCCCCCCAAATGCATGAGCACACATAATGCATGAGGTCCCAAAACTTTTCCATTTTCATTATCCTTTAATACAACCCTGCTAGCATTATGTACATATCATGTCATTTTTCATATCGTTTCAGATATCGTTCATCATTCATATCATATCGTTTCTCATTCTTCAGTTCTCAAATCATACATAATTCTAATGGGGTTATATTTCATGTCATTTATCATAATTTCATGTCATTCATATCATGCTGTATACACACAATTTAAGAGCCCTAACATAACGTTCTATGCTTTTAACATAACATTTCATCATATACACATCATACCATGACATATTGCATCACAATGTATTATATCATAAACAAGTCATAATGTAAACACTTCGAAGTCATATCGTTTTCTAACTTATCATAGCCTTAACGTTCTTATATCTATCACAGACATATCATTATGTGAACGTACCTTAGTCATATCATCACAAGAACGTAACCTAACGCTATCGTTCTATCAATCTATCACAACTTATCCCTTTCTACCCGTAACCTAACCGTATTCTTCCATCAATCTCTCTTATCCATATCACTCCGGTATGTAACCTAACCTTAACGTTTCATGAATGTATTTTACTCCTATCGTTACATTTCGTTTTGTGCATCCTTCTCGTATCCTATCTCAAGCATATCATTGAACACATCGTACCGTAATTATTATCAAACAATTCACATATTATAACATATACATAACAAATAAGAAGCATATTGATCCACAGACAATTCACACATATCAATATATATGACACGTGCAGAACCACGAGGTACGTGTCAACAGCAAATATAACCATGCCGATAGTAAGGTCACTTACCTGGCTAGCTTAAGTCGTTGTCACAAATATATCTTTAATGAAAGTTCGATTCCGTCCTTTGAAATCCGAGTCAATCTATATGAGCCCATGACATCAGTTTCAGGTTTGAACTACAACATTATTTCTCTCATTTACATTGGTCCATTGTTAAAAGTCTTGAAATGTTATATATCTATAATTATATTTTTATTAAAGATCTTATTTTTCATGGTTATGTTGTGTAAGAAATTAGATACAGCTATTTCAAGTTATTCTGGGCTTTACTTCTCTCTGTATTTACCCTCGTATTTACCTTTCCCTCTATATTTAGTTTGTGGTTTTTAATTCCCTAATCTTCTTTTTTTGTATTCGTTGCCTTTTAATTCTATTCTCATGTATTCCAAATTAATTTTTAGTTGATCTCTGTTTCCAAATATTTTCTTATCTTATCTCAGTGTTTACTGTTCACAAATTTTCTTGGCCATTCTATTTTTAATCTATTCATTTGGCTACTGATATAAATTTAATCTAATATTACTAATATGGTGATTTGCTAGCATTCATATAAATTATTGACATTTAGTTTCTAACTCAAAGCTAAACCATTTGAACCTTAAGATAGTATGTACGCCATTGTTTCAACGAAGCATGGGCTCTACATGCCTTTACATTTGAACCTTAAGACGCCTTTCATCAGGACCACCTTCAAGAATACTATGTTGTCCACTTCAAATCCTAAGCTCCTCCGCCTCTCATCAGAATAATTTTTCTGTCTACTATGATTTGTGCGCATTCTCGCCCTCATCTGTTGCACGGCCTATTGGTAGTCTGGACTAACTCAATCCCAACAACTCTCATTCACCTACCTCGTCCCCAGCAAACTTAGGACCTACACCATTTCCCCTATTATGCTTCAAACGGTGTCATCTCAATATTTGCTTCGAAGCTGTTGTTGTAAAAAAACTCCATAGGATACAACTTAAATTCTCAACTACCTGCAAAATCCAACACGTAGGCACGCAATATATCTTCCAAGATATGGTTCAAACGCTCCATCTAACCATCGATTTGTGGGTGGATACCAGTAATGAGGTCAACGCGAGTACCCAATGTTATGGAAAACTATGATAGATATTGGGTGCATAGCGTGGGTCTCAATTTGACATTATCGATACTTGCACTCCATATAGTCTAACAATATCTCTCATGTATAGTTAGCCTAACTATCAACAATATAGGTATCCTCTCCAAGTAAAAAGTGTATGGACTTCGTAAGTTTTCAAAGATCATCAATATCATTATATATCCTTTCAGAATTTTTATAGACCCACGTTGAATTTCATTACTATATTTCATATTTCCAATATGGATTGCTCAAAGGTTGGATTGCTCAAAGGTTGCAACAACCATACCATCTTTGGTTCCTCATAATCCATCAACCATCACCCCTTAAGGCCATAAATGAGTCACTTTGAGGTCATAAATAACTCCCACTTGTTGGTACATCATTAATTTTCTAACAACCTACATTAACTCATGGATCTTACCTAATTATCCTTAAGATCATAAATGAGCCCCATATAAAGTAGCCCCATATAAAGTTTCATATCATTTAGAGTTGTTTAGGGTCTTGAAAATATCATAGAATTCTTATGGGGTACTTTTAGTTATTTACCAACCCAAATCTTGGTTTAAATCCTCAACATATTCCAATGACCTTGAATATTTTCATAATCCATCTAAACCATCACATAAGGAAAAATTTATACTATGCAAAGGTCATTTGGGTCATAAGCCAGTGAGCCATAATTATAGGGGATTTTGGTCATTTTTTAGCTACCCTTGGCTTTGCCCCCTAACCTAATCCAATGACCACAAAATTTCATACATAACTTTATCATGTCATTTTAAGATTTCCATTAAAATTTCATGAGGAAAAGAGTCCATTTAGTAGGTTCATGGCTCAGGCGCATCCTTGAAATCAACATTCACGTGGATACTAATGCATGAAAAATATCAAATAGTTAACCCAACCTTAATTCCAACCCTTTTTTTTAACGTCATTTAAGATAACTTGATTTCTTCTTTTAACTAGATTAATGGTTTAACTAGTTTCATGTATTACTTGGACTTTCAAGTCACATCCTCTAAACCTTGCTAAATGTCCAACACCAGACCCATTTACCTATATATCCTCACAAACTCATTTTAAAAGATTCTCGTGGTAGAAAGAGGGTACAGATAATTGGTATTGCAGAGGCATAATGGATATCATTACATGTAATAGAACTTGGGATACTAAATCCAACTTCAAATAAAGGGTCTTTGGAACCTTAACTAGGACAATCCCTTTGAAACATCTTGAAATGGGCTATTTTTCTATTAAAAAAAATGGTTTATATTGAGCTATGAAATATATTGGTGCAACAGTAGAGGGAAGATTACCATGGAACTTTTAGTTGATTTAGAGGCAAATTCTACAATTGTAACCATGGCGATCCTTCGCCCAAATCATTCTTAAATGTAAGACATATCCTCAAAGTCTCGTATTGTAGTCTATCTCCATAAAATTTCTGTAACACTTTGATCATGATCGTAACACCTCATTAATACTTTTAAATCACCTTAGAGGCTCTGAAAATGCAACCTTGACGTCCTTTCAACCCATAATTGTCATCATACTATTATATAGATATTATTCATATTCTCTAGTAGAGTTTAGGTGACATCTCCGTAGCTAGTCCCATAACGTAAGTGTTGGGTTATGGAGCATGCTGCTTATTTATAGCTCATTCTACGGTTCTACGTAGTAAAGCTATATGTGGTAAATGACATATAATGCAAATGGTCATATATAGTGAAAAACGATATATAATAAAAGGCTATGGATGATTATATATGGTAAAGTTATAGTAACCTGAACCATATATATACAATCTTATGTCTCTTACCGTACATACTTAAAGTCATCAATATAAATCTTTATTCAATATTCCTCCTTTCATTTTCTCTCTCCTGTTCCTTGTGATCATCTAGATCGAGGGTATGTGTTATTGTGTGATCCTATGAACTGGTATCAAATTTAGGCGAGATTCATCATGATCTGTGAAGATCGAAAGCTCAAATGTTGGAATTGAGAAGTTTGATGGATCCGATTTCGATTTTTGGACGATGCAGATTGAAGATTATCTGTACTAGAAAGATCTCCACGAACCCCTGTAGGAGGTGAATACGAATACCATGAACACGGAGCAGTAGAAGCTCAAGGATTGGCAGGCCTTAGGGTTGATCCGGTTGACGCTATCAAAAAATGCGGCGTTCAACATCATCAAGGAGAAGACAATATCAAATCTGTTGAAGGTACTGTTGAGTATGTGCCAAAAAACGTCGACTATGAACAAGGTGTATTTTATGCGGAGGTTGTTCAATTTACAAATATGTGACGGTGAGTCTATTGTTGATCATATAAATGAATTCAATATGATTGTAAGTCAACTGAGATTGGTGGAAATTAATTTTGAATATGAAATTAAAGCATTGGTTTGATGTCATCTTTACCGGAATTGTGGGAAATTAAAGCTCAGGTGAAATTAAAGCATTGAAAGTATTCCGATATAGTACAAGCAAATCACAACTAATTCTATAATATTTAAAGCTTAGGCTTTCCCTTTCGAGTTTCCCCTCAAGGCTTTAAAACGCGTCTGCTAGGGACTTGTGTTTTGATATATTTTATCTTATCTTCACGATTTGGTTAGTAGAATATTTTCTCTTTTCTCGGACTTTCAATCCCATTTCTATTTTTCATTCTTAATATAGTATCAGAGCATCATTCTTAACAGATACGATTACGCAAGTAAAATATTAGTTACTATTCAACGATCAAAACGAGAGTTGAAAACTCACTTAATATGTCACCGGCTCTAAACACCTTCCCATTAGGCCATCCCTCCATGCCCAGGTTCCATCCGTTCGAGTCGCCAACAACAAAAGTTGTAGCAGCATTGTCATGTTCGAAGCCAAGCAGCAACAGCAGCAATGCCATTGCAACAGCCACCGTGCTCATCGAAACCGCTCCGCTGCTCCCCTCGTGTCGAGCCATTCGTGAAGCCGAAGTAGCTCTCAAAAAAGATATGTAAAACAATTGTATTCCTTTGAAGCTTGGAAATGATGGTTATAAAGATATGTAAAACATTCATAACTTGCCTTTTTCTTTTTCTTTGTTTCTTGTAGTGGGCAGTTTTGGGATTGATTATGTCTCCTGGTTTTGAGATTAAAAGAAAGAGAAATAATCTTCCTAGTCCTCTCCACCAACCTCTCATTCCTTCCCCAATTATCTCTCTTCAACCCACCTCCCAAAAAAAGTACCGTTTGCAAAAAGAAACAGAAAAACAATAATTGACAGATTTAATTTGAGAAAAAAATGAGAATGGTTTTACCCAATTCACCTTTAAGAAGATTTATCGTGGAGATATATATTAAATCTTAATTTTTTTTGTCCTATTTTTTTTTTAGAAATCACGGCCAATTATGGTTAAATCTTCATTAAATCATTACAATTGTTTAGTTTTGAGTTAGAAACTAAATGCCAATAATTTATATGAATTCTAGTAAATTAGATAATAATATTAGATCAGTAAATTTATATCAATAGACAAATGAATAGATTAAAAATAAAATGATAAAGAAAATTTGTGAACATAATCAAGTGTTAACAGAGATGAGAAGAAGAGGAAACACAGAGATAAAGAATGATTTGGAAACACTAATCCACTATAAATTTTGAAAACATTTGAACAAAATTAAAAGGCAACAGAGTAAATATAGATAAAAAAAAAAAAAAAGAAAAGTAAAAGGCAATAGAGTACATATCCATAAAGAAAAAAAAAAGAAAATAAAAGGTAATAGAGTAAATACAGATAAAGAAAAAAAATAAAAAAAGCAAATAGAGAGGGCAGCAAAGCAGTGAATGACTTAAATAACTCTGTCAATCATTTTAAATAAGATTTTTAATAAAAACATAATTATAGATATATAATATTTCAAAACTTTTGACAATGGATCAATGTAAATTAGAAAAATAATTTTATAGAGTTCAAACTTGAAACTAATGTCATGGGCTCACATATGTTGGTTTGGATTAGGACAGAATCGAACTTTCATTAGGATAACTTCGGGACATCAACCTAAGCTAATCAAGTAAGTGGCCTTACTATCAACATGGTTATATTTATGTTAACACGTGTCCCATGGTTCGGCACGTGTCATATATATTGATATGTGTGAATTGTTTGTGGATTGATATGCTTATCATATGTTATGTATATGTTATAATATGTGAATTGTATGATAATAATTATGGTACGATGTTCAATGATATGTTTGAGATAGGATACAATAAGGATGCACAAAACGAAATGTAACGATAGGAGTAAGATACGTTCCTGAAACGTTAAGGTTAGGTTACATACCGAAGTGCTATGGATATGAGAGATTGATAAAAGAATACGGTTAGGTTATGTGTAGCAAGGGATATGGGTAGAAAGGGATAGATGTGTGATAGATTTATAGAACGATAGCGTTAGGATACGTTCATGTGATGGTATGACTAAGGTACATTCATGTAATGACATGACTGTGATAGGTATAAGACGTTAAGACTATGATAAGTTAGGGAACGATATGACCACGAAGTGTTTACGCTATGATATGATTATAATACGACATGTATATATATATATATATATATATATATCTGTCATCATATGATATGAAATATGTTATAGTACGAGATATGTGATAAATTGACTTATTTATGATATGATATATTGTGATGCAATATGTTCTGGTATGATATCTATATGATGAAATGTTATGTTAAAAGCATGGGACGGTATGTTATGTCTCCTTAATTGTGTGTATACAGCATGATATGAATGACGTGAAATCACGATAAATGATATGAAATATAACCCCTTTAGAATTATGTATGATTATGAGAACCGAAGAATGAGAAACGATATGAGATGAATGATGAACGATATCTGAAACGATATGATATATACAGAATGCTAAGAGAGTTGTATTAATGATAATGAAAACGGAAAAATGTTGGGACCTCATGCATTATGTGTGTTCATGCATTGGGGGATACCCCTATTCCATCACGAGGATACGGACACATACATCCATTAGGCAGGCAAAGTATCGTTATGTTTTACATAATGCTGCCGTGACGGTTACTAATTCTAATGGATGTCCGGCAAAAGTTGAGCTACCAGAGAAGGCTCGCTCGACAAGAAAAGGGGCCCAGCGGTGTACGAACTAACTAGTGAGCCGAAACTCGCATGTATGCGCTGTGTGTAGAGTATATGGTACACATCCAAGCTGCCCAATTAGAATAGTACCGTAGTAAAAATAGACTGATATGATAGGTCCTGTCGTTGCATTCGCATGTTCTTGCATTTAACCCCCAATAGTGGGGTCACTTACTGAGTATTTCTTAATATACTCAACCAACGTGTTACTTCTATTTCAGGTTAAGGCAAGGCATTCCTGTACGGCTGACGACGACATCGCAACTCGAGACTATGGCACATGCATAGGGTAGTCGCATTTATTTTCTTAATCTTAGGCTAGAATACGATGTTTTTAATTTAAACGTTTATTTATTTTATTTATTCTTTTGTTGTGTCGTTTTAAAGGTGTTTTCAAAACACTTAAGTCGGCTGTGTTTTAGGCTGAAGGTTATGGTTTATGTAAGTTTAAATGAAATATTTCCGCATTCATGTTTATGATATGTATACAGTAGCGACCTTAAATTAAGTAAAAAATTTCAGGTCATTACAAAGCATGACGCAAATCTCCGTCTACATATCAACTAGCGGCCTATAACACCGCTCGAAATAAAAAAGAGTTTGTGCCACTCATTGCAATTTTTTTTATCAATTAGGTGTAGGAAGGTATTTCATTAAGTTGAACCTGGCGGACGTCCAAGTGCGAACCACTCTTTTTCGACGAAATACATCTTAAATTAGGTCCAATATATAAAATTAATGCAATATAATATTTTATTCCAAAATTTAGAGGACTATATTTTCAACGTTAAATTTGAATAACTATTATAATATTTATTTTTAAAAAGTGAATATATCTATATAATAAAATATAGATTTAGGTTTAAATTAGGTTGTTTGTATTAATTCACACCATATTCATTTTAATAAAGAAAAAATGATTCTCTTTGATGTATAATTTAAAAATCCAAGAGGGGTGATTATAAAATTAAGGGGTGGTTTTGTATTGTACATTGAAATGCAATGATTGATGCAAAAATTATTGGAAGAATTTATATTTAATATTGAAGAGTAAAGCCAAATATATGACATAATTATTAGGTGCGGAAAATTTATTTAAAGTATTTTATAACGCTATCACTTACACATTCATAATAGGTTATTAAAATAATATGGGAAAAAGTAAATAACGTGAATTTTAAATAAAACTAGAAAATAAAGTATTGTCGTGATCTAACCTAAGCGCTATGGTAGAAAAACAACATGAGTGTATTTACACTAACTTTAGTCTCATGGTTGCCACCGTGACATCGTCATCCATACAAAGGTGTCTTACCTTAAAGAGCAAGTTGCATATGATTATTCTGTAAAATATTAATCTTCTCAATTAACGAATTTATAAAGAACGATTAAATATTTTGTGGTTCAGTCTTATACAACTTATTGTATAGGATACTCATACTCACATGGATTTGGATCAATTCATTTGTAATAATTACAATGTGGGCATATCAAAAGTGCTACCGAGATAAGGTATCCAACCTTATCTGTAACAACCGGAAAAAATAAAATAAAATAAAATAATAATAATAATAATAATAATAATAAATAAATAAATAATAGTAAAAAATAAAAAAATAAAACATTTGGTAACCATCCCTCCTCCTTCCTTCAATCTCTCACCACTCCTTCCCTAAAAATAAATCAGGCAACAAATCAGAAATTCTTTTTGGTAAAAACAACGCAGATTTACCAAGAATTTTTTCCTTTCTATAAAAACAAAAAGGAAAAAAAAAACAAAAAATTTCAGCAGATTTAGTTTGGCCTAGGAGATATGATATTTGAAGAGGTTAGTAGTAGTATGTTAAATCTTCCTCTTATTTTATTAAATAATATTAATTTGGTTACAATTATTTAGTTTTGAATTAGAGATTAAATGAAAAGAATTTTGTATGAATTTTAGGAAATCACAGCCCATTATATTTTAGATCTACTGAATTGTTGCAATGATTTAGGTTCTCAATAATTTTATATGAATTATAGAAAAAGAATATAACCAAATGAATCGATTAAATTAAGAGCTAAGAATATAATGGTTAACTAAACAGAAGGAAGACGAAGGAAATAAGAAAAAATGAAATAGATATGGAAATCCAGAATACTGTTAGCTGAAAAGAAAAAAGAAAAAATGAAGATTTGGAAGTAGGAATAGATTAACAATTGCAGAAGATTGCAGAAGATTGAGGAAAAATTTGTTGAACAGAATTTAAAAATAAAACAAGAGAGATGAGAGGGCAAGGAACTCCATTAAATTTAGTTAATAGAAAATATCATAATTTAACACCTGCAGAAATAAGAGAAATAATTTTATAGAGTTCAAACTTGAAACTGATATATTGGTGACAACGACTTAAGCTAACCAAGTAAGTGACCGGCATGGTTATATTTGCTGTTGACATGTACCCCGTGGTTCTGCACGTGTCATATATATTGATATGTGTGAATTGTCTGTGGATCGATATGCTTCTTATTTGTTATGTATATGTTATAATATGTGAATTGTTTGATAATAATTACGGTACAATGTGTTCAATGATATGTTTGAGATAGGATACGAGAAGGATGCACAAAACGAAATGTAACGATAGGAGTAAAATACGTTGATGAAACGTTAATGTTAGATTAGGGAAGACCTTGCAACTCTCTCCCACCTATTTGGAAGACTATCTCACCAAAAATCACTCTCCCACTATTTGGTCAAGCAGTGAACTGGTTCTTAGGTATGGGTTAGTTTAAAATCTTATGCCCATATAGTTGTCATCGGGGTTGGTTTAAAATCTTGTCAGTTTTCATCCCCCTCTCTCTACCTTCCTTCTTTTCTAGATTTTGTTTAGTATTATGAGGTTTGGATTGGGGATTGAGGTGTTATAGTAATTTTTCCTCTCAATCCAGTGATGTATGAGTGTATGAATGAATTTTTTTGCTGCTGCAATGTGTTATAGTAATTTTTCCTCTCAATCTAGTAATGTATGAGTGTATGAGTGAGTTTTTTTTTGCTGTAATGACCATACTAATGTATATAAACACATACTCCATATTTAATTTTTTTTGCTGTTGAAATTTGTTGTTACGGTGACTTTTCACTCGACATCACTAGAGTAGCAACATTTTGAGGGAAAAAACACATATTTATACTAATATATATTTGGAGCCGATAAACACACACTACTCCATCAATGATTATTCTGCTACAAAAAATAGATATATCCTCTTGTAAGGAAAATATTTGTAGCTTTCTAGGGATATATGAGTGAAATTTCCAGTAGAATAAGCAATATTGTAAGCGTATATTGTATCTTGCAAGATAATTATGGAAATTAGAAAAATAATTCAATTTGAGCGTCTTAATTTGTTTTCATTCTTTTAGTTTTGCCTTGCTTATGGATTTTTTTTATTTTCTTGATTAGTCGATTCTGAGGCATTACACAGAGTGCCAACAAAGGGTGGTTTAAGGTTTAGCGAACTGATTGAAATTAAAGGTGTTGAACAGATAACTAATTGTAAGTTACCTTATTCTCATTGTCGTCTTATTTTTGGAGAGATTTGAATGTACTTGTTACACTACATTTTTACGCTCTTTATTATCATATATCTATATATCTATATATATATATATATATATATATATATATATATATATATATATATATATATATATTATGCTCCAACTTTAAAGATAATACAAATATACTAGAGTTATCGATATCTTATTTTCTTAAATAGTGATTGTGAATCAAGTTATCGACGGTCCAATTGATCATCCTATTAAGCATACCAGAGCCTTCAAAATGTTCGACAAAGATTGGTTGTATTTGAATCGGTATGAGAATATAAGTATCAATACACTTTATTTTTAAGACACATATACTTATCAAAATTGACTTTGTCTAATAGTGCTAGCAATGAGTACATGGAAGGAGCATGGAAATTTCTACAAGAAATGAAGAAAGGAAGCCGGATGCCAAAAAGTTTCTATGTCCATGTAAAGAGTGTAGGAATATGAGATATTATGATATCCAAACCATAAGAAAAGTTTTATTCTATTCTCATGTTATATGTGTGAATTTAGTATATTTATTTCATTTTGCAGAAGAAAAGTTCTTCGGATCCAACTTCGATATCAAGGATTATGTTATGGACAAAGGCTCACACAAAGAAGGATGGACAACCGGTGAATTCACAAGTTGCTGAGACACTCGTATGTTAAATTTATTTGAAAATTACTTATTTTTAAGTTTGCAAGTATTGTGTTCGTTGATGTCTCTTGTTTATAATGTAAATGAAATGGGCAGTTGAAGTGGTTTTTTATTAGTATGAGCACATTGAATAAACAACTGACTCTGTTGAGATGTTTTTTATCATGTCTCTTAACTTATAAGATGTGTGAAGCAATTATGGACAATTGACATTTTTTAAATGTAGGAGCGCATTGAACAAGCTGAGATTGAGACAAAAACTTCATCAAATAATATTGTTGATGATGCCTTGAGTAAAGTTCTTGGACCAGATCGTGGGCATGTAAGAGGACTTGGATTTGGAGTGACTCGTTCAAAATTGTCTCTCTTGTCTCAACAAGAAAATAGATACATGACTCTTGAGAAAAAATATTTGAAGATGAGGGAAGAAATGATGGAAACAGGTACATTTTTTTAAATTAAGTTATATAAATTTTACATTTATGAGTTTATTCCATATATATTTTAATTGAAATTTTCATAGATTGACCTAACCGAGGAAGCCTCTAATGGTATTGGAAGTATACCAAAATCAACAAATATCCATTCAAATTTGACAATATCTTCTCCTACAGTAAGTTGATTTTCTAATTTAACGAATAAAATTATTAATTTCATTATTACTATAAAGTTCTCAATGCTTTTATTCTTCTTCTTGTAGAGCATCAATAATGATACTCAAATTAAGTGTAAGTTACTAGATTAGCATGACTTAGAAGAGATTGTTGCAGAAGGACAATGGTCTTCTAATGATCCAGTTGCTCTTGTTCATCATATCCCTATTGGACCACATGTTATTAGAGTATGGGTTGATATACCAAGGAAATGCAATGCCTATTTGTGGCGGCCTACCTCAGAAATGACATGTATTGAAGAAGCCGTGGGTAGTATAGTTGCTTGGCCATCCAACAAAGTAATTATCGGTATGTAATTTTTAAAGTTTATTTATTTAAATTAATGAAATAATTTTTTTATTATTTAATTAAAGTGTTCCCATAATCATATATTCATATATATTTTGAATATTTATATAGGTGAATAGAGTGATGCATGTCTTATTCATGCCAATGATGAATTTGAAGACTCACTTCTCTACATGATAAACTTGAAGCCAAACTTGGTGAATTTTGTATTTTGTAAACTACTTTTATGTTTTTTTTTTTTTTTTTTTTTAATTAGGCAAAAACTTTATCTTGCATGGTTGAAACTTCCTCAATATGAACTTCAATGAAGAATGAATACTTTTTTTGTATTTAATGTGTTATAAAATATCTTTGTTAGGAGAGAAAAAATGTATAACCAAGAGGTATAAAGAAATTTATAGAAAAAATAAATGCTATCAACATGCATATAAATAAATAATTATAAATGATTCATAGCATAAAATTGAAGCTATAAATAATATATTATAGTATTAAAAAAATGTTACTATATAAGTTAAAAGATACCATACTATTTTAGCTATATTAAACATATTATAGCTTAATAAAAATTGCTATAAAATGTTTTCATGACAACCAATATAAGCTATAGATTCATACTATATTATAGCATTCATTATAGCTATAAAAAAACGCTAGAAAAAGTCTCAGACTTTTAATAACATGGGCTGTCACGACGTACGAAAAACGCTATGAAAAGTCTACGATAGCATTTTTCGTAAGCTATCGTACTTATTGTTTGTTGTAGTGAGAGATTGATGGAAGAATACGGTTAGGTTACGGGTAGAAAGGGATAGGTTTGTGATAGATTGATAGAACGATAGTGTTAGGTTTGATAGAACGATAGTGTTAGGTTACGTTCTTGTGATGATATGACTAAGGTACGTTCACGTAATGATATGACTGTAATAGGTATAAGAACGTTAAGGCTATGATAAGTTAGAAAACGATATGACTACAAAGTGTTTACGTTATGACTTGTTTATGATATGATACATTGTGACGCAATATGTCATAGTATGATCTGTATATGATGAAATGTTATGTTAAAAGTATAGAACGTTATGTTAGGTCTCTTAAATTGTGTGTATACAGCATGATATGAATGACATGAAATTACGATAAATGGCATGAAATATAACCCCGTTAGAATTATGTATGATTTGAGAATTGAAGAATGAGAAATGATACGAAATGAATGATGAACGATATCTGAAACGATATGAAAAATGATATGATATGTACATAATGCTAGCGGGGTTATATTAAAGGATAATGAAAATGGAAAAGTTTTGGGATCTCATGCATTATGTGTGCTCATGCATTTGGGGAATACCCCTATCCCATCACGAGAGTACGGACGCGTACATCCAATGGCAGGACAATGATCGTTATGTTTTGCATAGTACTACCGTGACGATTACTAGTTCTAACGAGTTCCGGCATAATGGGCTCCCAGAGTATGCCCACCGGATAAGGAAAGTGGCCCAGTGGTGTGCGAACTAGCTGGTGAGCCCATACTCGCACGTATGGGCTGTGTGTAGAGTATATGGTACATGTCCAAAGATTACCCGTTAGGACAGCACTGTAGGGAAAACAAAACGAAACGAAACGAAAGATAGGTTCTATCATTTCATTGCATGTGATTGTTGCATTTAACCCCAACAGTGGGGTCACTTACTAAGTATTTCTTTAAATACTCAAGCCATATGCTACTACATTTTTCAGGTTAAGGCAAGACATTCATGTACGGCTACGGCTGACGACGACATCGCAACTTGAGACCATGGCACATGCATAGGGTAGTGGTATTTATTTTCTTACACTTAGGCTAGACTAGGATGTTTTTAACTTAAACTCTTATTCATTTTATTTAGTCTTTTGTTGTGTCGTCTTAAAGATGTTTTCGAAACACATAAGTCCATGGTTGTGTTTTAAGATAAAAGTTATGTTTTATGGAAGTTAAATGAAGTCTTCCGCATTCAATATTTATGGTACGTATACAGTAGCAACCTTAAATTAAGTAGAAAATTTCGGGTCGTTACATTATCCATATACTATAGACCCTTCACGTTATTGCTTAAACATGATTCTCCTGTATGTCAACCACATACTATTCAATGTTACACTAATAACCTTAGATTTTTCATACAATCGATAATATTAAATTGTAAATAAAATAATCAAAATTATTATTAAAAATGAATAATTAATTACGAGTCTTTATGACATAAATCCTAACATGGAGACCCCTAACAACACCGACAAGGTGCTCATAAAGTTCTCATAGGCTTCATGCATTTTTTAGGGCTCAACCTAGTTCTACAAACTCATAAGGGCATTATTGTTGTTCTCTACCAATTGGGACAAGTTGACTAAAATGAAATTGACCGACAAAACCCTAGTATTATGATATAGTACAAGCAAATCATAACTAACTCTATAATATTGTCTAGACCCTCGGCAATCGAGTCAATTTCACGACGAGGAGTTAGTTGACGAACACTTGATCATCCGTATATACCTTCATGTGGATTTGTCTTTTTCCATCATCGGTTCTCACATTGCAGACTTCTGTTGATTTTGGTTTCTTTATCAAACCTAAAGTATTTTTCAATTCAATTGTAATGAGCCACAAACCATTGAGTTTGGTTAAGAATTGAGGGAGATATTGTCTACTAATGTGAGATCCCACATCGATTGGGGAGGAGAACGAAACATTTTTTATAAGGGTGTAGAAACCTCTCCTAGCAGACACGTTTTAAAAACCTTGAAGAGAAGCCCAAAAGGAAAACTCATAGAGAACAATATTTGTTAGCGGTGGACTTGGACGAAGGCTATAAAGCTTTCTCTAATGAGTCTATATCAATTTTAGTTTGTTAATATTAACCATTTAAACTATTTATTCTTACGCATTAGAATTATTTGATTCGATTAAAAATTAAAGTAAAACATTGTATAAGAAAGAAAGAACGAGAAGGAATTATCAAGTTGTGGAACCTGATGTTTACTTATGGATTAAATTTTAGCAAATGCTTGAAATCATCAATATAAACTCCTAACGACCGTTATCTACAGGGGCAAGCTTATGCTCAAAGTGGACAATATCATATTATTGTGGAGAGTCGTGATTCTTAACACAGTATCAGAGCCATGCCCTAAACTTAGCCATGACAATAGAATCCTCAAATATCGAACAAAGATTGTGACCCTCGAAGGTATAGTCAAAAAGTGACTAAAGTGTTGAACAAAGCGTGTACTTTGTTCAAGGGCTCCAGAGAAAGGAGTCGAGCCTCGATCAAGGGGAGGCTGTTCGAGAGCTCCACCAGAGAAAGGAGTCGAGCCTCGATTAAGAGGAGGCTGTTCAAGAGCTCCATATGCCTCAGGGGAGGCTTATAGTGTACTTTGTTCGAGAGGAGAATTGCTGAGGATTGTTGGGAGTGAGCCCAACATTGACTAATTTAGGAAATAATCCTGAGTTTATAAGTAAACGAATACATCTCCATTGATTTGAGGCCTTTTGGGGAAGCCCAAAGCAAAACCATAAGAGCTTACGGTGGACAATATCATATTATTGTGGAGAGTCGTAATTTCTAATAGAGTTTTGCCATCACAGTGTTTGATAATCATTTGTTTTTTTAAAATGATTTTTTTAATGATTTTTCTCGAATGATTTTTAAGCACATTTATACTTTTTTATTATTTTATTTAAATTATATTAAAAATAAAAAAACTCTAAATTTAGTAATTTATTTAGGATTGGTTCGTATTTTTTCAAAAATTACAATAATATCCTTGACCTTAGTAAATATTTCAAAATTATCCAAAATTACAATAATACTGTTGATTATTGAAATATATTAAAATAGAAATTCATTTAGAATAATAAATGAAAAATCAACGTTGAAACACATATTACAATCATGAATGTATCATTGTAAGTCACGGTCATGATATGGAAAGATTGTTATTTATTTTTTAAATAATAATTAAGAAAAAATATAAACAAATTTTAAACGGAGAAAAACAATAGTTCCTTATAGAAAAGATAATTGGAAGTAGAAAAGTAAAGGACACCAAAAAAATTCATTCCCACCGCCCCGAGTTCAACCTCTCTGCTTCGATTCTTCTTCCCATAAATAAACCCATCGCTATCCACTTTGTTGGTTTCAATTTGTTCTCCGAGTTTGACCGGTAACCTTTCTCTTCAATCTCCACGCTTCTCTTTTCAGTTTTTAAATTTCTATCATACCCTTTCCTCAAATCATTATGTTACCCCGATTTTAGGTTGCGGATTTGTATGAGTGGATCCGAATTGTGGCGCAAGAAAGTTTCGAAATCTCCTGTTGGTTTAGCGAAGAGGTGATTTTTCTGCTCTAGTTTGGAGACCCGGGGTTAAATTCTATTTTCATTTTCAAAATTTTGAGCTGATTATTGAATTCTATGTTGCCATGAGTGCTTTGTTGATGATCCAATTGGTTCTTGTCAATTTGGTTGCCAATTTCTTATGTCGTTGGGCTTGAAAGAGGATTGGCTGGTTCTAATATTTGCTGGATTCTTTTAGCTGCTTATTGAATCGGCTGTTGCCAAAGTGCTTTGTTGATGATCCGATTTGTTCTTGTCAATCTGGTCGCCAATTTCTTATGTCGTTGGATTTGAAAGAGGATTGGCTGGTTCTGATATTTGCTGGATTTCATTAGGGCTTATTTAGAATGTCTCCGTAGAGAAAATAGTTTTTTGTTTATTCCATTATTATTGGTCGAATGTCAAATTTCTTCTAGTTTATATATTAGGAGGTCAACTGTGTCGAGGATTGACGTATCAATTAAGCAAACAACAATTGAAATCTGCAATTCATTGGTTAATCTTCCAATCCACATTTGACTTTGTTCTATTTATGTTAAATTAATTAAAGGAGCGAGATTATGATGAGTTGTATGTATCTTCAGGAAGTTGACGTGAGAAAAAGACTTCGGTGAGGGAATAGAAGAATGGCCAATACTGCAGCAGCCTGTGCAGAGAGGGCAACCAGTGATATGCTGATTGGTCCAGACTGGGCCATAAACATTGAGCTATGTGATATTATTAACATGGACCCTGGGTAATAAATTTTTATTATTTTCCCTTTTTCAGGTTAATCGTACTATATTTAGATTGAGGAAGTGCAACTTTGTTTCTCCTAATGTATTTTACAAATTTTAAGAGACATCGTCTATGCCATTTTGTAATCCTTTTTGTCTCTTCTGTCGTTTCAGACAGGAATTGTTAAATTTCATCAAAGAAAGTAGGATATATGAAATCAGAACCAATGGGTCCACCCCGGTTCAGGAACCAAGCGAAAATCATAATGAACTATTTAAACTGAAAAGATGAAAAATAAAATGAGGCTAAAAAAGTTTTTTGCTATTTAGTCACAAAAAGGCTACAAACTTATCTTAAACTAAATGATGCTTTTAGCATTAATGTACTAAATTTCTTGTGATTTCTTTGGTGGTTAGGCTTTAGAGAGGAAGAACTGCCTTTTTGCAGTTGTAATGTTTCAGTTGTTTATTTGGTTTTGTTATTGGAGACAGATGGGAGAGTATTTTGATTAATCCAATTTTTTTACTAATTGTTTAATGAGGTAAACTTCTTGGTTTGTGCTTGCATTTTCAAGGACATTCTCTGATGATTATTACATACTTTTTCTAATTGGAAACAAAAATTGTATTCGTAGTTTTGGTTGTAATTTTATCAGATATTTGTAATGAAGTCCTCTGATTTAGAAACACGGTGAAAGAGAGAAAATTCCATTTCATCAAAAGAAGTGCTTGAATTAGCTTAAATGCTCATTAATCAAAAGACTTCAATCTTGTTTGGATTGCAACACTTTGCATGATGATCTCTTAATCCATTTGCTGAAAGACATATTTTGGTGAATGACTTACATGCAATGACTTACGAGTTATGATTAAACTTGTGACTAAAAGTTTCCCTTTCTCAATGCAACAGTCTACATTGCATGAGAATCATTTTGTGTTTTCGTCATAATATTTCTCTTTTTCTTTTAATATTTTAAACCTCTCATCATAACCTCACATAGAGTAGTGTTAAATAGTCGTCATTGAGAATAGTCAACATGCACTTAAGCTGACCAAAATACTCACAGATATAAAAAACAAAAATTAACCTCATTGGCTAGTTCAATGCCCCTCTTGGATATTTGTAATCAAGGATTTCTCATTCTTTTGAACTGGAGTCCTTTCTTAATTATGTAGTTTGTTAGTTTTCTGCTTTTCTGGCTCCTTCTATTTTGTATTTGTCCATTCTTATATTGCCCCAGTGTATTCTTCTATTTTAACTCAATGAAAGTTGTTTTCTTCATAAAATAAAATAAACCTCATTAGAGCATGTTACTTGAAAATTTCTTTAATCTATTTGCAGAAAGAAATCTGTTGAATGAATGAATGACTAGCATAAAGTTCTTTATGCTTAAATTTGTGACTTAAAGAGTTTCCTTTGCTTAATACTAGAGAGTGCACAATAGATTATTTCCGTTTTAGTTGTACTGCTTTTTTTAAAAAGTTTTATTGACGATGGTTTGAATCTCATATCCCACTTTTCTCATCTACATCATTTTCATTTTACAATCAACATGCTTATTCTATTTATTGTGATGGTTTTGAACTTTGATCATTGTTTCAAATTGTCAATGTCAGGCAAGCAAAGGAGGCCTTGAAGATACTCAAGAAGCGGCTTACAAACAAAAACCCCAAGATTCAGATTTTGGCTCTTTTTGTAAATTTCTCTTTCCCTTGTCGAATCAAATTTTATCGAGGAGTCACTTACACTTGCATGTTTTAACTAAACTAGACCATGACACTGATTAATTCATTAAATCTGAAGCTATTGTGTATTATACTTGCATTGACTATAAATTTTTGGCTAAATGTACAAAATATCCCTGATATTTGCCCTCGGTTTTAAAAATACTTCTGTTTTCTTAAAAGTTGCAATATTACCCTTGACCTTTCATAAAAATCATAAAATTATCTTTAGAGTATAAATTTGTTGCGCGTTGGAAAGGTCAAGGATAACATTGCACTTTTGAAAGAATATTGGATCTTCGGTTGTATTCCACCAAAAGAAACCACTCCTTGTAGAAGTTTTTTTTCAAGATCAAACGGAGAAATTGGTACTATCACACTAGTTCAACACACACAAGAAGCTCATGAAAGCTGAACTCGTATCATTGGCAGTTAAGGAAGAACAACCTTGGAGAAAAAAGTGCGAAAAAATTGAATGTATTTTCCAATTAGTACCCTTTATATAAGAGAGACAACGAATCACAAAACCCCTTATTTATGCATTGTACTTTTACTTTTAACTTCTGGATAAATATTCTCAATATCTTCGGAAGAACCTCTCTTCATCTAGGGAGGTCAAGAGTTTATTGGACATGGTCTTAATTTACTATCCCTTCAATAATGCACAAGCTCTGTTGTGGACTAACCTCAATGTGACTTTCGCGAAATCGAAGAGTTTTCCCAGAAAAGATACAAACTCATTCTAGGCTTTTCAACAATGTAGTTTACCCTGCTATTCTTTTGGTGTAAAATTGTCTAATACTTTTGATTCCTATTGTCATACCTCCCTCATTGCTAATTGGGAAAGTTTTTTGTAAGCATCATAAATAACACATCCCTTTTGATAATTTCAAACATCAATGAAATTGTCTCTTACAAAAAAGGAAAAGAAAGAAAGAAAGAAAGAATAGGGAAAGTTTAAAACAAGGGGCGAAGTTCAAGGATCTTTTTATTGTTTATCCAAATTTTCCTTTGTAGATTTGTGGTTTTTCTGTATTCTCTCGATTGCTCCATTATGTTTTGGTCACCCATGTGTAATTCGTTCCTGTGTGAATGATTCGAGGCTTTTTTACCATATCCAATATGTAAAGCTCACTATGTCTTCTTTCAAATATTAATCATATAGGCCTTGGAGACTCTTAGCAAAAATTGTGGTGAGAATGTGTTTCAGCAGATTATTGAGCGTGACATCCTGCATGACATGGTTAAAATAGTGAAGAAGAAGGTGATTTTCTATATTGACCTATAATAAAAGGACTTGTCTATGTGGTTCCATTTTGTTTATTCATTGGTTGTGCTGCTTTTTTCTTCTTTGCAAACTCAGGCAAGCATAGTAATGCTTTCTTTCAATATGTTTCAATTTTGCAGCCGAGCTTGGATGTGAAGGAGAAAATATTAGTTCTAATAGATACATGGCAAGAAGCATTTGGGGGACCAAGGGGAAGGTATCCCCAGTGCTATGCTGCTTATAATGAATTAAAGGTAGGTAGTTTTTTTTCTTTATTCATTCTTTCTCGAGCCTGAAACTCTGTAGAGTGATCTTCACTTGCTTTATAAAACTTCTTATAGCGATCAGCCGGAAATTATGTATAGTGGCCTTCACTTGCTATATAAAAGTTCTTTAGCGATCTCATTCCCTTAAACAGAAGATATTTTGTGTTTTTTCTTCTTAACCCTTGTCCAATAGAAGTTTAACTTAGCAATTGCCTGAATCAAATTATAAATATCATTTTCGTTGGTTTCTATTTTGAATTATTTCAATTCATTCGTTTGTATGCCAGCTCTGCATTGAAACTCTTAAATTTCATGTTGTTCCTGATGGTGTTAAATTTTTGTTTGATGCTTGTATAAGATTTATGTTGCTACAGGGCTTCTATATTGACATTCCTTCGTTTTGATATAATATCATGATATAAGTAAGCAGTTATTTATGCATCACCCACAAACCTGATTAATTGTTCTTTAGGTGCTACTTGTATCTCTAATTTTCTCCATAAATTCTCAAAAGTCGTTGTGCTAAGAAGTTTGAGTGTGCATATATGCCAAAGACCCGAAGAAGAAGCCGTCAGCAAGGAGAATTGATGACCAAAGAGAAAAAACCTTCAATAGCATCTGGACTGTGAAAAGAGAATAAAGAGGCCTTCAAAAGAATATGTATACCACCCGAGGAGGCAAAAGAGGGCAGCCTGAATTATTCCTTTTAAGCTACAATGTAGATTTGGAGAGCCTTCTATCAATAAGAGGGAATATGGTTCTTTGAAGATAACGAGGGGGGATTGGCTTTGAGAATGGAAGATTTGACTGTAGCTATTTCTTTCATTGCTTAGAAAAACTCGGACATTGAAGTTGAGAATTCTTTCATGAGGAACCATAAGATTCCTATTTGATTGAAATGGAGATGGGTGCTTATCATGATTGACGGGAAGTGTGACGGTTTAGTAGCTCTCTAATGATTGAGTTTTTTTTTTATTTTATCTTATTATTTTTTTCCCTTTCATTTTCTTTTGTTCCGAGGGTATGAAGCTAGTGAAGTTCTTTTCAACCTTGATGTGGGTTTCCATGTGATCTAATTATTAGAGGACAGGGTTTTAGGAGCATATCTAATAAAGCCACCACAAAGCATTGCTAATGCCAAATGAGGGATTTCAAGTTCCATTTTTGAGAGGGTTCCATCCTTCAATCATTTGGGTTGATATTGATAAAAAAGGAGATAGTATTATTTTTCTTTTTTAGGTTTAAAGCAGACAATGGGAGCCACATTTGATTTTGGAGGACTCTTGGGCGTTGGAGATACCTTGTCCATGTGAATGTTCCAGCTTTATTTGGTTTATATACGAAAGAAGGAGAGGTTATTGGTGATTGTTAGAGGGCTGTATCACAGACTTGGGACTCTGGAATAAGCAGAAGACTCGTTAACAGAGGGATGCCTAGATGGGCAGAGCTCTAGAAAATTCTAGATGCAGTCTGAGTAGCTACTCAGCAA
Source organism: Cucurbita pepo subsp. pepo (assembly GCF_057944985.1). Lineage (NCBI taxonomy): Eukaryota > Viridiplantae > Streptophyta > Magnoliopsida > Cucurbitales > Cucurbitaceae > Cucurbita > Cucurbita pepo. Next base: position 5,771,718 of record NC_141799.1, read on the forward strand.
GATAGATTGCTGTGGAAGATTGATTCCGTAGGATCCATCATGGCAAAATCTGCGTTCATCTTACTAAGCCAAAAACGAAGATGGAAACTCCCCTGGTGCATGAAATCTGGAAATGTGAAGTCCAAAGAAAGTCAGTTTTCATATAGTCCTCCTTATAGAAGTCTTGAAACCTGCTGATAAACTGCAAAGGAAGTTCCCGAGTTGGTTGTTATCTCCCTCATTCTTCTGTTTGTGTTTGAAGAGGCTGAATCCTTGGGATCACATCTATCTCAATCGCCCTTTTGCTCGGTTGGCTAGGTCCTCCCTGTTGGCAGATTTTGATATGGCTATTTGCGGTCCTGGAAAAGTGGACCTTTGGTTATTGGAGAGTCTGGGGGGAAGTTAAACGGGAAAGCTAAAGTTTTATGGAATCATGCGGTGAAGGCAATTCTTTTCTCATTTGCAAGGAGGGACACCAGAGGATCTTTGTGGATGGAGTGACATTAGTGGATTCTTTTTGGAGTATCATACAACATACTACATCTTGGTGGTGTTTAAACTATAAGATATTTTTTTTCATAACCTCCCTATAATTACTAATGATTGTAAGGCTTTGATCGTGTAGCTTTTTCTGGCTAGGGATTTTCTTCCCTTAGCCCCGATGTTGTTTGTCTCCCTTGTGTGCCAATAATATTTCTCAAATTTCTTATCAGGAAAAAATAGTTACAATAAAACTTTCATATTGTAAGTGAAGGTTTCTTGCTTGGTTCTTCATTCACATTCGAATAGAAGCTAGTTGAGGTGGAAATACTTTTGCCTGGAGAAAAGAAACTAGTTGAGGTGGAAGGCGAGGCTTTGGTAGGCTATTCCTTTACATTAAAGTTTGGCATCATGGTGGGAGGCACATGGGTAATCTTTAATGAGCGAGAAAGAAGACCAACCCAAAAGATTTTTGCTTACAAGTATCATGACGTTTCTTTTCCTACGGGAGTTACCAAATTTAACAAGCTCAATGGTTTTCTCCTTCTCTGTTGGGGGGTTCTTCAATTTTAAAAACCAAACCCACATATTCATCACCTCTAATTCTCTATTTCAAAGAATTTGATTCTGCTACCTCTAAAAGCACTGTCAATCTTGATGATGGGTCTTCTTTTGCACAATCACAACCACAGAGTTTTGCTTGAAGCTCCAGCTCACGGCAATTGAAGAGTAAAAGAAAACTAGAGCAGGGGTCAGGGAGAGGCAGAAGGGGGCTTAGGTGAGGAAGAATAAACCATGGAAAATGTGGGTGGCGGACAGAGAGGAATTCAGGAGAGGACGCATTTCAAATAATGCAACTGAAATTTTTGGTTTCTGGGTTCTGTTAAAAATGATTATCAAATGGGTTAGGTATCTAGAAATTCTTCCATCTGGCTTTTATCGTGCAATTGTCTGATGCTCTTTTATTATGGTGTTAATGGTCTGAATTTTGGTGGTAGGAGTCGATTATTAATAGAAAGTGATTCAGAAATTGGACAAGAAGCTGAAGTGCCGAGTGCAGAACGATTTACTTGGTCGAATAGTAAATGATATAGAATGCCTTCCTTTCAAAGAGAAAATTGCCGCTTGGTTTTTGGACTTGAATCTGATAGAACTAGGTTTTGAAAGATCCTAACCCACAGATCCTAAGAAAATAAATTTTATAGATTTTTTTTACCATTTGTAAGAAACTACACAGGTGGTGTACTTCATAGTATGATAAGAATAAAATGGTCTCTGTTGGTTTTGAAGATTTTTCGCTGCTTCTTGAACCTGAGATGAGTCTTCTTTATTAGGAGGGAGGAATTCGTTTATTTGTTTGTAGTTTTGGGTAGTGATCCCTACTCTTTAATAATTACTAATTAGGAAAAGGTTATGTGATTATTTTGGTTCTGGTTGTGAGAGAATTGGTATCATTCCGTTCTCCACTCCTTCCTATGGTGAAAATTAAGTGGTGAAAAATTACCCCTCACGTTACTTCAATTTTTTTCTCATACTTCTAAAATTGATCTTTTTCCTGTTTGTGTGTGAATTGATGAAATCTTCATTCGATTTCTTTTTCCCTTTTTGCCACGTACCGATCATTACTTCCATTCTTAATTGAATCTGGCCTTTCACAGAATGCTGGAGTTGATTTTCCACCACGAGAAGAGAATAGTGTTCCATTTTTTACTCCACCTCAGACCCAGCCCATTGTTAATCAACCTGCTGCAAGCTATGAGGATGCTGTACTTCATGCCTCTCTCGATTCTGATGTTTCTGGCCTGAGGTACTTTGAGCTCATTTTCTCCTGTGTTTGTTCCTGACATTCAATAACCATTCCACCACTAAATCCTCTGCATATCTGTTTCTGTCCCACTCTTGCATTATTTGAATTTTGCATAAAAATGTTATTCATTCTACTTGTGTCCTCCTATAGCCTTGTGTACATTTCTCTCAGAAAGTTTTTGGTCTAACTGCTGTCTATCAAACTGAGTTTATTACGTACTCAATAAGTTTAACAAATCAAATAACTGAACCATTTAGAGTATAATAACATATAAATGATAGATAAACCAAAACAGTAAACCACCCACAAGCTTTTAGTACATCATCCACCCACATGATTAATCCACCCTCGTTTCCCCATTGATTGGTGTGGCATTGCCCCATGGTTTTATATCATCACATAGAAATGCAGTAATAGTTACCCTTTGCAGCCCCTGTGGTTCTTTTAACGTTTTATAACGTCAATCCGCTGATGATGTGCAACGGCATTGGTTGTTCATGTTTTTTTTTGGTCTATGCTACGATATAGTTCATGGAAAAATTGCTTGCTTTGACTTGAACCCTTGGGGATAATTTTGGCCGGTTCTCTAGTTGTTAGATATGTTCTTAATATACAGCTAGTTTTCACTCCTATTTGATGGGCAAAGGATTACTACCAATTAATAATTTTATTTATAACAGCTTGCCAGAGATTCGAAATGCACAGGGTCTTTCAGATGTGCTATTGGAGATGCTTGGTGCTTTGGACCCTAAAAAACCAGAGGTAGGTTATCTGTACATCTTCTATAGAATGAATTTGTAATATAAAATTTGTTTAAATTAAGCCGATTTAGTACAAATTTCCTTTCAAGATGCAGGAAGTTGTGTAATATTACAAACTTATCTACTTCACTCTTGTTGTGTTAAACTGCTTGAATAAAATAGGCACAGAACTAGCTGAAAAAAAGATCAAATGGTTACTAAGTCAATCAAATAAAAACAAAACAAGGGTAGTACTTCTGTAGGCGATATGTCCCTAATATCAATTAAATTTTTTCATGTGTATGTGCTTCATTAACACTGAAGAAAACAAAATGTTCCTTGACAGGGCGTGAAGCAAGAACTGATTGTTGACCTGGTTGACCAGTGCCGGTCTTATCAAAAGCGTGTCATGCTGCTTGTAAATAGTACAGCGTAAGAGTTTTCTTTACCCAGCCATTTTTTTACTTTATTTTATTTTTATAAGAAACAAGGGATGCATATTTAGAAGAGAGGTATAATAAAGAAAATGATGCTTTGTTTACCTTATCCATACTCTGTATACTGATTATTGTTTTCACTTCACCAGAGATGAAGAACTTTTATGTCAGGGATTGGCTTTGAATGATAGTCTGCAGCGAGTACTTGAACAACATGATAATATTGCGAATGGAACTACTACTAGGAACGCAACAGGAGCTGAATCATCATCTCTTCCGATTATAAATGTCAGCCATGACGATGACGAATCAGAAGATGATTTTTCACAGTTAGCTCGAAGGTATTTATAAAATTCTCTCTACGAAATGATCTCCATTAAAATCTCTGCTGAGTGATTACAGTGTTTCTGATAGTTTGAGACTGGGCTTGAATGTTCATTCTTGTTAGGAGTTAGGACATGATTATTGTATAGAATTGTTAGATCAAAACATTTGAGTTTCTAAACGCCCAACATTCTTCCCATTTCATATTTTCATGGAAGTTCAATGTATGCATTGTAATTCGTTGCAGAAAACCAGCCAGCAGTAATACAGAAGGAACTCGTGTTGGCCCTCTTCTACCTCCTCCACCATCATCAAAGAGGCCTGTTGTTACAGGAGGCAGCGGCGTGGTTGATTACCTCAGTGGTGATGCTTACAAATCAGAAGAAACATCAGAAACCTCTCGTCCACCGTTCACTGTTTCAACTTCAACCCCGCCGTCTTCTTCTCCCCTTCCCCATGTTGAACGCTCTATCCCATCACAGCCACTTCCCACTGGACAACCTGTGTATGATGAACCAGCTCCCACGAGCAGGTCTGCTGATCCGCTGCCTCCAGCACAATGGGGATCACAGTCCCAAAGCTCCTCCTTTCTTCCACCACCACCATCAAAATATGATCAGAGACAACAATTTTTCGACCAACAAGAAACTCATGGGTCAGGTTCGTACGATAGTTTAGTCGGACATGCACAGAGCCTCTCTCTCAACTCACCAACCCCAACTAAGCAGGAAAAGCAAGAGGATGTACTATTTAAAGATCTGGTTGATTATGCCAAAGCTAGGTCGTCGTCTTCGTCAAAGCCGAACCGATCTTTGTGAACATTTTATTAAAAGATGAAATTAATTGGTGTTGGTACAGATTATAAAGTTGCGTTTAGCCCATCAGGTCTTGCACCAAATTGGAGATTTATCAATTACCAAATTATATGTTGGAATAGGAAGCCTGGTTTTTGGTTGTGTATGTATGGTTTTTCTGGGTTGTGAATGGATCGAGCACTTTGTTGCATATATTTGGCTTTTATCTATCTATTTATATATAATTTATACCGTATGTACTTGCATAATTACATCATTGTTGTACTGATTAGTGAGTCCGAGATGGGTCTTAGCTTAAATTACTTATATTGATTTCTATGTGTTAGGATTGCATATCAAAACGCACACACTCGATCTAGATGAGCACAAAGAACATGAGAGAGAATGCAAGGAAAATATTGGCTCCTACACAAAATTACGAGGGGATATATATATACATATAGGCAAATATACTGACTAAATAGTTTTTTAGTCATTCAGTTTCATACCTAATCTTTTAAAATTTTCAAATCGATCTTTTTATATATTATTTTTTTCTACCAAATCCTTATCATTAAACGTTAAATGTTACACGTTTAATTTCATCAAAATAAATTATATATTATTTTTTTCTACCAAATCCTTATCATTAAACGTTAAATGTTACACGTTTAATTTCATCAAAATAAATTAAAAGTACTCACTTAAAGTACTCTAACAAGTGAGAAATATACTTGATTGAAAAGGAAAAAAAAAAGAAGGTTGCCAAACTAAGATTACAAGTATACTAAAAATGATTGCACTTCTTTTTAAAAAAAAATCATTTTATGTACATAATTTGTTTAATAAAAGAACTTTATTGAATGGTCAAATTCACTTAATAAAGTAATGATGGTATACATATATATATATATATATATATATATATATATATATATATATATATATATATATATATATATATATATATATATATATATCAACAAAAAAATAATAATAATAATAATAATAATAATAATAAAAGAGGAATATAGTATAGAAAAACCACATGCTGTTCTCTTCTAATTTGATTTGGCATAAAAAAAATATTGTTTTGTTGGGTAAATGGCAAACAAAAGTGTCTCAAAATCAGCTTCACTTTTAACACTGTTGCCCATCTCTCCTTCACACAACCTTATTTTATGTTCAAACACCTCTCCCTTCTTTGCCTAACCACTAAAGAATTGGTTTTTTATTAGTTTAGTGCTTTTGTTTTAGCCTAAGCCAATATTTAATAATACCCTAACTTTATTATTATTATTATATTTCTAACCTTTTCTTAATTATATATAAAAAGCAGGTGGGAACCACGTAAGAAGCGAAGAGTAGGTAATGTGACCATGTCGTAGAGAATGCCAGAGCCATCAAGTACAAATTCAAAAACATGACCATGTTGCAGGAGATGTGGGGGAATGTCGGAGTCATCAAGTGTCGAATTCAAATTCCTAAAAATTTTCCTATTATACATGTGAGTGAGGACAAAACATGTTGGAAGAACTTAATCTTCGCTCATAAGAAGCAAAGAGTAAGTAACGTAACCATGCTAGAGCCATTTGGTATCGAATTTAAATTCCAAATCCTAGACAAATAACATAAATTGTACTCATACATAACATTCTTTAAAAAAAATAATAAAATAACCAAAGAATGAAGCTAAATTAATTCAAATGACCCTTAAAATAGATTAATAATTGTTAAAGTAAAGCAAGACCAAACTTGTACGTGTGGCTTAACTCATAATTACTACTTAAGTCGCACACTTTCAAAAAACAAACAACAACAACTCCGACAGCAAAGATTTCTTACCTTAAAACAAAATTAAAAAAAAATATATATATATATATATATATATATTTAAATATTTCATAAAAGCTTCAAAACTTCACTGAAACAGAGATTCCTTTTGATGTTGTGTTTTTTGTTTTGTGGTATTAGGTAATGGAAGGGCATAACATGTTTTGTCTGCCATTGCCACACCTTTTCATTAACAAAACTAGTTGGCCCTTTCCTTACTTTACTCTCCATGTCTCCTTCCATTCCTTCTCAAAACCCTCCTCCTTCCTTCCACTCTTACAACACCAATATCATGTTTCATTCTTTCCGCCCTCGTTTCATTTTCATCCTTCTTCTCGTTCTTGCCCTCGCCTCCATGTCGTCGGAGGCGGCCAGGGTGCCTACAAAGTATTGGGAGCAGATGTTGCCAAAGAAGCTACCCACACCGTCCTCTGCGCCATCCAAAGGGACGAATTCTGTGGCTTCTTCGAGTTTTAAAACTGTGAAGGTTGATTGGTACCTGCTCGCCAAAGGTGGGAAGGTTTAGGTTTGAGATGGTATAGAAAGTTGATAAGTTATTCAATAGGACTGTCACAATGTGATAGCAAAAGATAGAGGATTCCGAGGAGGAGGCGGTGACGTGGCCGACTATGACGGTAGAGCTCTTGGTTTGAGTGGCTTGAGCTGTCAATGATGGAGTTTGATGGCGGATTGAATTGTATAATTATGTGAAGATTTAGATTATTATTTTTTGTTTGGTCGAATGGGAAGCCTCTTGTAAAGATGATGGGTGGATCATGATCCGACCAAAAGTGAAAATAAGAGAGGAATTATAGAACAATTGTTTATCAAAACTTTCTTTTAGTGAAAACTCGATATATATTTTGGGTAAGGCGGAGATAAGAAAGTCTTTCTTGTCCTCGATTCTATCTCATATTTCATCCTCTGTTATCGTGAAAATTTTCATTTATTTTTACAAAGATTTGAGTACGAATTCTCTTCGGAGAATGGATGGAGATCGAGTTCCCCATAAAAACTTATTATATCTATATATATAAGTAGAGTGAGGTGGGGCGGAGATTGAGCCGGGATCATAGTTTCATTTTTGCACAAAAACATTAAACTCTCGAAACATGCATTAATATCATACATATTGTTCGACCAATATTCGTTTGATGTATAGAAAGTCATCTTATAAGAAGCATAATTATCATAACTTTATGATCATACAAAAGAGCGAACATATAAATATCAATTTATTATTATGATGTAATACTGGAGAACTACGAGCATGTATAACATTACACGTTCGTTTCACATATCATACAACTCGCACAAATTTTAACCCTTGTTCAAATGGCTTTTAACTTACCCAAATTATTTAGAAGAGGATTATCCAAACAATCTTCTAAACCTAAGTCACCCTTAATCCCTAAGTTATTCAATACTTACCCAAAAATTCTAAAATTAGAATTCAACATAAAGCTTTTAATTGAATTTGAAAACTTAAGGGTTGGTATTCGAAAGCTCAAAATATTAATCGGATAGTACAAAATGCACTAGAGGTATTGATATAACTCGAGAATCCAACTAACTCAACTATTCAATCCAAACTATAAATGTTGGGTTACGTTAGATTTTTTTTTTCTTTTGCTTGGGTTCGGTTTAATTTTGGAAAACCGAAAATTCGAGTTTTTTTAGTTGAGTCAACTCGACCAATCCAAAAATAGAGTTTCAATCCAACTCAACCCTATTCTACTTTATTATGAAAATTAATAATATTTGACATTTGTAGCTTATGTTTGTGATCTACCATTTGAGTTTTATGAGTGTTATTAGGGTAACTTGTATAAGAGAGAACTAAGATTTTTTTTTTAAATAATTAAAAAAAAAAAAAAAAACATCAACTCAACCGAACCCTAAAATAAAAGGTTAAATTGGATTAAATTGGATTAAATTGTGAAGTCTATTCGGGTTTTTTGGATTAAATTGGATTAAATTGTGAAGTCTATTCGGGTTTTTTGGATCACTAATCCAATCCAACTCAACCTGTGTATACCTCTAAAATGCACAAGCTTATCCTTTAACATCAAAATAGAATGGGAACTCGAATTTGGAGTCGATTGGTTCACGAACAAAACAAAAGGAAAGACAAGCAATGTGGTCCGTGGAGGCTAGGGCACCACCACTTTAGTGGATATGGTATGATACTAAAAAAACGAAAAAACCTTTTCTGAACGAGTTAATGACCCTCCGAGGCATTGCCTGTGATGCTTATTAAGAAGCCTGTCAACGTTCGCACGGGTCAATGCTGGCTGATGAGCGTGAACATAGAAGAAGAAGAAGAAACAAAAAGCAACCCACGTCTCCAAAACATGCATGAAAAAATGGAGGTTGATTGCCTAGCTTGCTCGACGGTGGACAAAAATGTGAGAAGAAGGTAGAGGTCGGCCAACGTTTCACCCCCGTATGTCGTCGATGGTCTGCTGGACAAGGCGCCTCAACAAGGGCATGAACCATTTCCAAAGAAACAGAAGTTAAATAAAATAAAAATACAAAGATTTATGTGCGGGTTAGAGAGAAAAAATTTCTTACATCCACGGGCGGCAACCAATCTTAATAATCAAAGTGTATATCTCACACTTTCGTACTCCAAAATTTCACTCGACAAAATTCCTCCTAAATATCATTAGGTAAATACAAAATGACATTCAATCTCAATACTTCTCAACCACATGAACGGGAGATGAACCAAATAAATTCCAATACATGCATAGGAGAGGGGAATGTACTGAAAAAGTTCATGAATTCACCTATTCTTCATGACAATTTACAACAATCTCCATAGAAGATTTGCAAGTAGATAACTGGTTTGGCTGCCACCAAATCAACAAATTACTCCTTCCGACCAACATTAATTAGATCGAAACAATGCCAAAACTTCTTACGAGCAATCACGTTTGTCAACATATCCGCATGATTATTGGCAGTTCCAATTTTAGATAAACGAATGTCCCCTTCGTTGATAATTTCTCGAACAAAATGAAATCGAAAATCAATATGCTTCATACGAGCGTGATGGACTTGGTTCTTCGACAAACAAATAGCACTCTTGCTATCACAAAACACATCTACATGTTTCTTAGCAATATGCAAGTCATTAACTAAACCATACATCCAAATAGTTTCTTTAAAAGCTTAAGTGACTATCATATACTCTCCTTTTGTGGTAGACCATGCAACAGTAGACTGCAATGTTGAACGCCAACAAACATGTCTGTCCACCAGCCATAGTAAATAGATAACCAGTAGTGAATCGTCGCTTATCCAAATCACCAGCATAGTCAGAATCCACATAGCCAACTACGAAGTCGTTAAAATTAATGTTAAGGATATTTAGTAATAAATTATACTTTACATATATATTATATTTGATATTTTATTATAAGACAAATATCTAATATTAGATATTTGCCTTATTACCACAGGTATCTTTCCATTTATGATTATTTCCATTTATTACTATTTCTATATACTTGTAATTTATTTGATTATAAATAACATAACTTTCACACCATTTAGGTGTGGTGGATTAATCAAAATTCTTAATTAAACATCTCTTATTTTTTAAACTTGATACCAACATTAATAGTACAGAGAATGTACCTAGGAATTCATTTGACAGTCTGTCAATGCTCGCATATAACGACTCACCATGCTTACCGCGTGTGAAAGATTAGGTCGGGTACACATCATAGCATACAACAAAGCACCAACAACATTTGTATAAGGAACATTCTCCATATGCCTTTTGTCATCACCAAAACTTGGACACATGGAAGCACTAAGCTTGTGATATTAAGGCTGATTCAATCAAATGGTACCTATCTCCATTCCAAGTTTTTTTTTTTTTTTTTTTCTTTCTTTCGCCTAAATCTTTCATTTCAAATACTTTAGAAATTGATCTTTGAGCTTATCAATCTACACGTGTCTTGAAAGCAATTAACATGTCATCAACATACAAGAGCAAATAGATAAACGATCCATCGTCAAGGCACCAAAAATATACACAATAATCAAATTGATATGAGTGTACTTATGCTCTACCATGAAGTGATCAAACTTCTTATACCATTGCAAGGAGATTGCTTCAGCCCATGCAAAGATTTCTTCAATCTGCATATCAAATGTTGTTGCCCAACTATGTGAAAACCAACGGGTTGTGTCATATATACTTCTTCTTCCAAATCTCCATGCAAGAAAGTAGTTTTTACATTGAGTTGTACAAGCTCAAGATTAAATCGAGCAACCCCACCAAAATCCGAATGGAAGAATGCTTTACCACATGTGAGAAAATCTCATTGTAATCAATTCCTTCCTTCTGCGCATAGCCTTTAGCCACAAGTCGAACCTTATAACGTGTACTAAAAGAGTCTTCCTTTTTTGCATAGACCCATTTACAACCAATTTCCTTCTTACCTTTCAGAAGTCGTACTAAGTCCCAAGTTTCATTTATCTGCAATGACTTCTATCTTCTCATTCATAGCCTCTTGCCAATGTAAGTTATCCGGGCTCTGAATAGCATCTTTGTAGTTGTAGGGAACTCTATCAATCATAGGGAGAGCATATGCTATCGTATCATCAAACCTCGCACGTTTTCAAATTTCTTTTCCTAAATACTCCTCCACCCCACCAAGTTTGCATTCTAGTAGTGTCTTAAAAGTATTTTATAATCTATTTCTTAATTGATCTTAACAAAGGCTACGCGTATTTCCCACAAAAGAGTTGTATTCAACGTAACCTTGATCTATAGATTCATATTCTATTAGATAATCCGAATATGATTCCACATTCATGACATGCACGGATTCTCCGTAAAGTTCGTTTATTTCAAAATAGATCACACATTGATGCAAAAGGTTGAAAAACCCTGCCAGCTTCATTCACGACAAACATTGTAAGTACAATTATGTGTAGGCAAACACTGGTTGGAGGCTTCTTTAAGAAAAAAAAAACATTAATGATTGGTCGGAGAAATCTTGGATGGGATATTACCAAAGGCACAAACAGTTATATACCCAACGACAGGACAACAACTCAACCAACAACGACTTCCCTCTCCCATAACCTTGGAATTGTCAAAAAGAATCTCGTCCTTTTCGTTAAGATTCATATTGTTCATTATGATCCAGATTTTAATATACTGAAACCGGCCAGCGGCGACTTTTAGGTTATAACTCTCTTGAATAATATGTCAACTTTTTATCTTTCCTAGTTTTCAAGCATCACCAATGACTTCTTCACTGGAGATGCCAACATGGTTCTACATCGCCTTCATGATAATGGCTGCCATGGCGGACGATGAAGTCGACCGGTCAGCCATCGCCTTGCCGGGCTGCTCGTATCAATGCGGCGAAGTCGAGATTCCATACCCATTTGGACTCACTCCTGAATGCTCCCTTAATGAGGCATTTCTCGTCACTTGCAACACCTCGATTCTTCCCAACAAGCCGTTCGTCGACAACATTCCAATCATGAGTGTTTCGGTGGAAGATGCCGATTTGGTTATCGAAAATCTTGTGGCTAATTATTGTTTTGATGGCAAAGGAAATATGTCTGGCCACAATGAAACGCTTCTTAAGTTTGACAAGTTCACGATCTCAACGAAGAACATCTTCACCGTCGTTGGTTGTAGTACTGTTTCAATGATCGGAGGCATCCTCCAAGATGATGAGGATTACTTGTCGGGTTGTGCATCGTTTTGTAGTAGCTATCGGAATATGCCGAACGGGACGTGCTCCGGTGTCGGGTGTTGCCAAATGACAATTCCTAGTGGATTGAAACAGGCAAGATTTTTGTTAAGAATATTTAGGATAAGTATCTTTTCATTTATTGTTCTTCCCATCTACTTTTAACAGTAAAATTATTGTATGAGAATTAACGAGATTGAATTAAATAGATGAATTTGACGGTGGAGGGAAGCGATGTGACGAACGGTTCGGATATATTTTCGTGTGGGTACAGCTTCTTGGTGGAGGAGGGTGAGTTCAGGTTCTCGCCGGCTTATGTTCCACACTTCCCGAACGCCACAGTGCCCATGGTGTTGGAGTGGTCCATCGGCAATGAGTCGTGTGAGGCGGCTGCGGGCAGCCAAGGGTTTGCGTGTCAGGGAAATAGTAGCTGCCTGAACCCTGGCTTCATGGGGGGCTACCGCTGCAACTGCTTGCAGGGATTCACTGGGAATCCTTATTTGCCACATGTTGGGTGCCAAGGTACGTCAAGTTTTTTTTTTTTTTTTACTTTAATTTTTTTAATTAAAAATATTGATTTTAATTCTTTTATTTGGTTTATTTGGTTGGTTCGAGTTTAGAAGTTTTGTCCAAACCTTAAACCGTAGGTAAATGAGCTTGGTCTAATGTTTTATTGACATCAAATTCCAATCTGGTGGGTGTAGACATGATTTTAACGAACGGGCATACGATATCATGGAGCATCCGTCGAATGTCTTATTGACATCAAATTTGGCAAGATTTCATACTTCATATGGACGGATTTGACTCCAAAACCGCATGTCCAAATTCCCTCTAAAAACTTGACTTTCGAGGTTAAAGCTCAGGGTCCTACACGACCTTTCAACAGATCTATCTCTTACACTTATGTCTACTCATTGCCCCCTATCTTCAATGCACACATTATATAACATGCTTCACACGTTCAATTAAGCAACTTAAATTTGTATGTATGCTTAGATATTTTCTTATTCGGCTCCTTGTAGGAAGAAAAGAAAAGAAAAGATTGTGATAACTTACTCTTATGTATTGGTTTGTTCAGACATAAATGAATGTGATGATCCAAATGAAAACGAGTGTAGGGATATATGTATAAATACGGTAGGAGGTTATCGATGTGAATGCCCAAATGGATACTCCGGCAGTGGCAGAAAGGATAGCAATGGCTGTGTTCCCCGCCGCCGGTTCCATACTCTCATATTACTTTCTGGTATCACATTCCCTCTTCCAACCTCTTCTTAAATTATCACTAATTCATGATAAAAATATTAGATAATAACAAATGATCACTAATTCAACAATCACTGTCTTAACGGCAGGTATCGGGCTGGCAGTAATGGGCGTGCTAGTAAGTTCGTCCTGGTTCTACATCGGCTTCAAGAGATGGAAGCTCATCAAACTCAAAGCTAATTTCTTCGAACGAAACGGCGGATTAATGTTAGAGCAACAGCTTTCCATCCGCGATGAAGCCAACCAAACTGCAAAGATCTTCACCGCAGAGGAATTACGGAAAGCCACTAACAACTACTCCGACGACCGAATCGTCGGCAAAGGTGGCTTCGGAACCGTCTACAAAGGCATCCTCCCTACCGGCGCCGCCGTCGCCATCAAGAAATCCAAGGTTGTCGACAACGCTCAAAACAAGCAGTTCATCAACGAAGTCATCGTCCTCTCGCAGATCAATCACCGCAACACAGTTAAACTCTTAGGCTGTTGCTTGGAAGAAGAAGTTCCTCTTCTCGTCTACGAGTTCGTCTCCAACGGTACGCTCTTCGATCACATCCACAAGCGAAAATCGCCGCGGCCGATTCCTTGGAAGATCCGCCTTAAAATCGCATCGGAAACCGCTGGAGTTCTCTCCTATCTTCACTCATCGGCCTCGATTCCGATCATTCACAGAGATGTGAAGTCCACGAACATTCTCCTCGATGAAAATTACACCGCGAAGGTCTCCGATTTCGGTGCTTCGAAGTTAGTTCCCTTGGATCAGGTCGATTTGAACACAATCGTGCAAGGAACTCTCGGATACCTAGATCCAGAGTATCTGCAAACCAGTCAATTAACAGAGAAGAGCGACGTGTACAGTTTCGGCGTTGTTCTCGTGGAATTAATGACCGGAAAAGTTCCTCTATCCTTCAGCCGATCGGAGGAAGAACGGAATCTGTCGATGTACTTTCTAATTGCTCTGAAACAGAATCGGGTGAGAGAAATGTTAGACAAAAATTTGGGCGGCGATGTGGAGTACGAGCAACTGAAGGAAGTCGCGAGCCTTGCGAAGAGGTGTTTGAAAGTGAAAGGGGAAGAAAGGCCGACAATGAAGGAGGTGGCTGCAGAGCTTGAAGGGTTGTTTCATATGGCGTTTGGTCATCCATGGATGGTTGATGATAAATCTCCATTAGTTGAAGAATCAGAGGTTTTGTTGAGTGGAGAAAAGGAGAATCAGAAGGACGATGGTGTTGATTCTGTTGGTCGCGAGGTTGCATCTGGAACTGAGTGTACGGAAGGGAGTAACCGATATGATAGCTTTCCCACTAACCAAATCATACCAAAAGCAGATTCTGGGAGATAATTTTGGATCACTTTTTAAGTTACTCACACACCATAGGGGAGTTTTTAAACTTTTAATCTATCTTTAATTTTGATCTTGTCACTGACTTTTTATTAGTGATGAACACTTCACTATATACCCGTTATGGATGTTGTTCTTAGATTCTCTAGTCAAGATTAGTAGAAATCTCTTGAGTAGACCAACATAGAGTCAAATATCATTAAGGAGGCAACGATTCTCGTGCCTACACCACTTATTTGTTTATATGATTAATTGTTCAATTGTTCATAAAAATCTTGATCGAGAATTATTTAACATAATATAGTCCGATCCTAGAAGTATTCAGTTTGGTGTTTTCATAAATCCTATTCTCTTAGGCATTCTCCAAATGAGCCCTACAACAAGAAATTGGATTTTCTAGACATTCTACAAATTTTTTTTTTTTCTTTTTTTTTTTTTTTTTTGCATTTTCTAGATTCATTCTCATCTAAATTAACCTTCGATTTCTTCAAAAATTATAGATCTCCTCGTGACAATTCTATAGCTATAAGAATTATCAAGAATTGTCATCTATGCTAAAAGATGTAACCACTTGAAATTAGTTTTTTTTTGTATCGGTGGTACTTGACAAAAAGGGAATAATGTCTTTCTTATTTCGACCTTTCTTTCCAAAGAGAACAGACAAGAAAAAATTTCACTTCGGAATTCTCAATTGTGAAAAGGTAAAAAATGGATATGGATACGTGTGGTGGCATTTATTTCTCTTTTTAACCCTACGCTGCTGGTGTCTTTTTACACAAGATGAACATAGAAGTTTTTGATACCTACTACATTTTTTTTCTCTTTCCGCTTAAGTAGCCCAACTCTAAAGAAAAAACATTATTGATAGTCCAAAATCATACATATTGATAGATATAACTATTGTTATTTGATCAATAGATAGATAAACTGAAAAAATCATAACTATACTTAACAATAAAATACTCGGAAACGACCACATACGTCGAAGGTTTTTGGTTGCAGTCGGAAAAAGTAAAAATACTCGGAAACGACCACATACGTTGAAGGTTTTTGGTTGCGGTCGGAAAAAGTAGACGTCTCACTCCTATTAAGATAGGAATTGGAAGTGAGATGAAAGGTATGATCCGAAGAAAACGGAGGGGACTAAACGGGAATAAGAGGGATCCACCGAAGAATAAATGATCACTTTAAAAGGAGAAGCTATCAAATGATAAAAGTTCTCTTTGATTGGTCTCTCCTAGTTCTCTTTGATTGGTCTCTCCTATAATAAATATCTTTTATATTTTCAATATATCTAAAATTACCAAAAAAAAAAAAAAAAAAAAAAAAAAAAAAAAAAAAAAAAACTTCGAATTCTGGATTTGAAACAATAGATGAAGAGTATAAAAGAGAGGAAATGAAAGAAGGAAAAGAAAAAAAGAATAAAAACGATGATTGAAATATAAATTTGTTCAAACCAATCTTAATGATGAACCAATGCAAAACCAATCTTAATGATGAACCCAATTCAATCATTGCATTGGTTCGAGTTGTTCCGAATAAATGTTTATTTATTTTCAAACATTTTTTACTTAAAATTACTTTCCAAAATAAATAATCTAAAAAATAATTATAGAATAAATAAATGTGTATATAATTATATCACAACTAAAAATATATTTTTTAGAATTAAAAATTTGTTAAATTTGAAGGAAATAATATTTAAAAAAATTAAAAATTAAAAGCTTCACAATCTATCTACATTATAAGTAACATAAAAGTCAATTAGTTTAGAAAATGATTATCATATCTAACCTAATAATTTTGAACTTCATGCAAAAGTCCACATCAGGTCTACTTACAAGTTCTATATATATTGTAAACATCTTCTCTAGCATTCGTTTTTTATTCAATGATATAATTTCTTGTGTAGACCATCATATTTTATTAGATTGCAACTCATGATTGCCATCTCAACTCCTTAAGCCACAACCTCTACTACGGGATGCAGTTAATACCAAAACATTTGAGGCAAAAACTTCATTTACATTTTGCATTTCGATACTGAAAACATAACACGATACGATACCTCGATAAACCTGTGGCAAGAAGGTCCTCCTCTTCAAGGTTGCTGCTTCCACCTACAACATGAGCAAGGCGAAGCAAGTTGAGCCATCCTCCTCTACGCATTCCTCACACGTTATGGCAACCATCTGAAGCAACGATTTCATTTCAGCATAATGTGAGCGAGGTTTTATACGGTTCGTTCTTCTGATTAGTCGGCATGTAGATGGTGCTTCTTCTTTCGGCATCGGTTGATATACCAAGTTGCATACTTCTGCAGACTTAAGCCAACCAAAATCTTGAGGCTTATGAGCATGACATAGGTAACGCCGAAGAGGAGAGGAACTGAAAGAAACCTCCATGGGAGAGGATTGTATGGAAGAAGGGCAGCATATACTGGAGTTAACACGCGAATGACCTATACACCAAATGCAACAACACTTATGCATCCAAAATTTCATTCACCAAATGCAACAACACTTTATGAATCCAAAATTTTGAACTAAAACGACCAAACATGCTCATAATCCCCAAGTAAAGATCCATTTCGGGCAGTTCAAGAAGTCTTCATAAATGTTCATGAATCTTTAGTGCACACATGACAGGAACAACATTTTATGCATCCAAAATTTTAAGTTTAAACATCCAAAAATTTGAACTTAAACGAAAAAACATGCTCATAATGTGTCATGGCAACTTTTCAATCATTAATGAAAAAGTTCTTTTTCCATTTAGAGAAATATTTGTCTAAATTATAAAATAAGCATCCTTACCACGCATGCCGGCGCAACGGGAACAAATGTCAAATTTTTCTTTGCATCTTCACATGGCATGTTAAGAGCCTAATGATGGATGTAACAACAATTGAAAAAGAGTTACATTATGTATATATGGGACAATGTATTAATGAATTAAGGAACAAATAAAAAGATAAATGAGAAAATCATGAACCTGTTTGCAAAGGTCTTCAAGAAACTCTGAGTATGCGATAGGCTTTATGCCGTTGAATTTAGCTAAGAATGAGTGCTTTATGATATCAATGAGCATTTCACAGATGAAAACCATGAGAGCGTTCTGCAGCCACCCAAAAAAAGTTTTAAGAAAAGTAGTTGCTACTAATCAATTTTCATAATAATATGTTCCAAGTAAAGATGGCCGAGAGAACTTACATAGAGAAAACTCCCAAACCAGGGACCCTCCGCCTCCAATATGTTTTGAGCCAGCACAAACAAGAGAAATGCCAAAATGTGGAATCTTTCGATTGAATCTATCAAAATAAATAACATCAAAGATGTAGTAGGATGCAAATGTTATGCTTCTATTTTACTTCTATTACTTTTGGATCTTATTTGATGGGACTTTGTTGAAGTTTCAGATTATGTGGATTTACTAGAGTTCATTTGCTACAAGACTCCTGATTGTGACTGTGCAGAAAAGA
Source organism: Cucurbita pepo subsp. pepo (assembly GCF_057944985.1). Lineage (NCBI taxonomy): Eukaryota > Viridiplantae > Streptophyta > Magnoliopsida > Cucurbitales > Cucurbitaceae > Cucurbita > Cucurbita pepo. Next base: position 5,789,930 of record NC_141799.1, read on the forward strand.
AGCTGACATACCAAAATAAACCAAACTGTGAATATTGTCTTTGCTGTAACGTTTAAACACATTGCTTTTTATCTCTGCGAAGTTATTAGACACCAGCAAAGCAAGCAAGGCGTTGTTATGAGCCACTATACAGGTGGATAAGGTAATTGCCTGAACTAATAAGATAAAAGAATGAACAAGTATGAATAGTCAAGGAGCCAAAGGAGAATCATAATATCTATAACCATGAGAAAAATTCCAGAATTCCAAAAGAAGGATATTTGAGGCAGCCACAGCGAGAACTTGATCAGAAATGAATCTTCCGATCCAGAAGCCCATGTTTTCAGGTGGAGAATTTGCAAGTCCCTCTGCTGAGTTAAATAAAGTTTGCAACACATCTCCACCAAAACTTTGAAATAGTTTATCAAATATCTGAAACAAGGGGAAAAGGATAAAGAATATTGCTATTCTGAAACAATAAAACTTTTCATAGTAATCAATAATGAACAGAAACACAATAGTATAAGCAATTTTCCCAGAGATACAAAACAACATAATGTTTGACAAACATAGATCAAAACTGCAAAAGGAAGTAACCTTTTTTCTCCAACGTCAAACTAAAACTAAAAGAATACTCTTCTTCTTGGTCGTGTCCATACCATAAGGGTCGGGGTTGGAGAGAACCCCCTCCAGCTTAATGTTCTCAAGGCTACTCATTGGAAACAATGATGGATTTGAAGGAAGTTTCAAAAGATTGGGAGGACATTAGGAATTTAGTCAAATTCAGTCTTGATCTAAGTGGTGCACTTACAGAGGTGGAACGGGTGGGCAAGCAGGGAATCGTCCCCTCTTAGTATGTTGTAATTCAAAAAGTATAACTAAATACTTATACTTCATAGTTTTTGTAGTTCAAATTTTATATATATACAAAGTTAGATGAGTTTGTCCCTCTCTACAAAAAATTATGGCTTCGCCATAGTTGTTTTCGCATAAGATTGGGAGGACATTAGGAATTTAGTCAAATTCAGTATGGGTCTAATTGATGCACTTTCCTGGGTAGCTACAGATGTGGAACGGGTGGGCAGGCAGAGAATTGTCCCCTCTTAGTATGTCATAATTCAAAAAGTATACCTAAATACATATACATTACAGTTTTTGTAGTTCAACTTTTGTATATATACAAAGTTAGATGAGTTTGTCCCTCTCTACAAAAAATTATGGCTTCGCCATAGTTGTTTTCACATTTAAACCAATTGAGGTCCTTTGTAAGCATCATGGCTCGAGGGAAGTTTTATCAATGAAAAGCATCTCCTTATTTATAACATAGATGTCTAAAAAGAGAAATGGAGAGAGGGATAGACGTGGATCCACTTTCTCAACTTTCTCAGTGTGGACATCAAAAGAAAATCCAACGAAACCCAATTGACATGAGCAAAGATGTTTCAAAATCAAACTTTTGGAAATAAAATTCTTCCATCAATTTTAATAACAAGTTACTAATGACAAAATCAATCTTCAGAAATTGCACTACTGTTGGAATCATCTAACATTCATGCAAGTATCAACATCAGGTTATAAAAGGTATCAACACACTGGTAGGAGTATTTTCAAAATCAAGCATCAAACATGATTACTCATCAAATTAATGATTCATGCATTTGAAATCTATCAAATCGATAAAGCACTAGATTAGAAGTAGGATTATTCTACACCCGATTCTCAACTAACCTCCAATACATTGTAAACAACATATAGTTTAATTGTTCCTTGACCACGAATCATGTGATAAATTAAGCTGATATCTGAAAAAGGTTTAAAATATAAAAGAAATATTAGCAACTTAAAAATGCATCATGAGTACAAATAAGACTTTTTCACATTCAACGGAACAAAATTATACTCATCTAGAAAGCATAGACACAATTTCTTGAAAAGAAACAATGTGAGGACATTCCAAAAATTCAAGTTGGAAGAGATTCTCATTGAAGGCTGATGAGAAGAATAAAAAAAAAAAAAAAGCTGAATATATGCACTTAACACCATAAAAGGGGGAAAAACTAAAAATTTCTCAGCAGCAACTAACAGGAGGAGGTAAAGGTTCAAAGGAGAATCTCTGTCTATGGTCTCAGGAGAAACAAAGAGAAGGATGAAATTGAAAGAGGCTTCACACTGAAACACAAGGCTTCTGTTTTGAGTGCTCGCAACAACAAATTTCAGCTATATTATGAGAGGGATCAAATATAATTATCTTTTTGATATTCAAAATTGCAATAAATTAAAATTTGTCATCAGTATACATGCATGTAAGTAAAACTTTATAGACACAATTCATAGTCTTTGAAAGCACTGAAGTGCAATAAAAATATTCAAATCTAAAAGTATTTTTTAATCAACTGTGACCCTGTATGTCTGAAATTGTTCCACATTTGCGTCCCAACCACTTGCGTACTAATTGTTCGAAAATAGCTTATTTTAAGAGTCTCTGCACTGTGTCTACGTTCACACTTACTCAGATACTTAAGCCACTAGTCTAATTGAAAGACAATTAATAAGAAAAGAGAACAAAGAAACTAGAATCTGAAGACATCGCATACCCGTCAATTCTAAGAGGGCAACTCCGGATGCCATTATTAAAAAACAGCCAAAATCAGATAACTCTGCTGAAGAAAGTCTTCCAAAAGTCCTGTTACGAAGGTGACTACGTAAATTTTTAAACATCATTAATTACTTTGTGTTTAAATAAGTTAGAAACAACGAGCTAATCAAGTATCTTGTTCAAGGACATGATGCTTGTTCAGGTGAGAGATATCAAGAAGGTGTTCACAATATGTGACTAAATTATTGGCTTCAAGTGTCTACAATAGTATTTTTAGAACAGATCAAAACAAGTAATAAAGCACAAAAGAAACCCGTCACACCACAAATTGCGATCAAAATGTAAGTTAGTTCTGGAGTTAGATCAAAAGAGAAAATGAATTGAAAGGCATAAATTCTTCTCTACCTACGTCTATTTTTGTTGGGAAATTTATAATGATCTATGTAGCATGAATTGTTTAGTCTCTCACTACCAAATGTAGCTTTCTGGGTACCAAGCAGCCAAAATATATAGAATATAAACATGCTAGTATTGAACAAACAATAAGATAGAAGCTCCTTCGTCCAATAATCTGATTAAAAATGAAGAATCTTGCTTTTGAGCCCGAGTCTTTGGTCATCGAAAATCATAAAATAAATTCAATTTTCTTAACAAAAAACAATCTTTCTTTGATAAATTTCATCATTGATATCTACAAGTATATATTTGCATTTAAAGGCTAGATCCCTGAATGACTTGACTCTTCTAAGGCAAATGCAATATCTGCAGTTTCATATAAACTTCACTAAGAAAGGGATGTTGAAGCTGATAACTAACCTTGTACTAAAAAGCTTCCAAAGTGTTATCAGGATCCTTGTTGGCATAACGGTTAACAATGAAAGAAATGAATCAAGGCAGACAAAGAAGCCGACATCTATGAGCTGCAACAAGTTCAAATTTAGGAGTAACTGTTGGGAACAAGACTGATCAAGCTGAAAGCTCTTACCCTCAGATTCCCAGCCCCACCCCAAAAAAATGAATGGGGGTAAATTTCATTTTTAGATAACGGAAAAACTTAATTCTATTTATCAACAAAGTATAAACTCACGGTTACAAAACAAAGTAAAATTCACTTAAACAACACTCATGACCAACATAACTGCCAAATAATTGGTTTGATTAAAATGATCAAAAAGCCAAGTCTCAATAGAACTAAGACCATGTTCATGTACTAAAAAGTTTGCAACTCTCAAATTGATAATTATGAAATAAGAGCTAAGGCTACCAATTCACATCTCCATGGCAAGCGAAAGATGGTATCATAGACTCTTTCTCGTTCTTTCTCATTGCCAAAAGTGGTAGTGATCCGCAATGAATTTCCACTAAACATTTCCTCCATGTAGGATTTAACTGGTGACTTGTCTGCAGAAAATGTATCTAAAGCGAAAGGTCAGTAATATGAAGAAAGCATAACAGCAGATGAAATAAATTGAGCCACATAGGAACCAGAGCAACACAGGTTCTGGTTAGACTCTGCTTCCATCTGCTTCAACTACATTTACTTAATATGAACAAGAATAAGAGAGAATAAGACGGAAATCAATCAAAATAGTTACAAATTGTGGAATGTGAATAAAATTTCTTATATTGTATTTATTAAAATTCTGGCCAAATTGCATTTTATCCCTAATTTTTCCCATGTACTTGGTCCCTACGTTTCAAATCTTAGAATTTAACCCAAAGTTTATACAAATAGGTCCGAACAGTTCAGGTTCCTATCATTATTTTCTGTTTGATACAGTGATAAAAAACTGAGTAGACATCTTTTTATTGTTTTTATATTATTAATATAGCATTTAAATAATTTTATATTTTTATTGCTTGTGGCAATAAATTATATATGTTCTTTGTTAATCAACTAAATTAAACACCAAAACTGTCAAATTGAACATAGTTTAATTAGTTAATGCATTATTTTTCGGTCAAAAGATCAAAGGTTCGAATCTCCATCTCCTTACATGTAGTTAAACTAAAAAAAGAAAAATTTAAATAAAACAACAAAAGAACAAAATCAAACACAAAAACAAAAATTTCTTCGTCCTCTTTTTTTGCCCAGAAAGCAACTAAAAAAACCTTCTTTCTCCATTTCTTCATTCAACAGACTTGGAAGGGGTGACCATAACCCCAGAGATAATAAAAGAGAGATCTAAATAATTACTTTGATGTGCATTTCAAGAAATCTCTGGGGTGTCAGACTACCACCAGTTCAAGCAAACCATTCATGCCTCATCTGTACTCCTGCAGTTTAGCAAGGGCTTGTCCAAACGGAAGTGCTTTAGCTTACAAGCCTCAATGATGGTCTCCTTGATTACCACCATATTTTTTATGAATCATTACAGGAGTATAACCATATCACCACAACGGACTCTTACCACACATATTATCTCATTCCAAAAGAACGTCCCTATATCATTTCATCTACATCAACAACGGATGAGCAAATGATTAACAAACAGATTCTTCTTTCTAAATGAATTCACATAGAAATGTCTGATGAAATGCTACAAAAGTTTCTCATTTCTCAACTGCATTTTAACAAGAACTACATAATTATCCCTCCCTGTTGTTTGCTAGGAGAAATAACTTCATGAAACATTCACTTTTGAGTGAAAGTCCTTTGTGCCTAATAGGTTCCATTCTCCACTTCCCTATTCCTATAAACTTTAGGTTTAATGGGGGCTTGTACCAAATCTAAAAACAAATCATCCAACCAAGTAGATTGCCAGGATAAAGCAAACTGCACAAAATCTTAACCTTCCTTCTTCAACTACTCACATCTTCTTCACAAGGAATTTTCATTTGTATCAAAATTACTGTGAACACCTTCTGCACCATCTTATACAATCCTTATTTTGGTGTTTAGTATAGTCTGTTAGTGTACAATTAAAACATCAAAAAAAGCGAGAGAAAGACATTGGAATATTCGACTTCTACTGGGGTAACAATGAACAACTGGCATGCTCATTTTAATAACAATTGGAAGAGATGTGTTCCCTCTCCCAATAAATCATATCATGCCAAAAAGAAAACCATCATGGGTTGCACTAGTCGCCAATAAGGCTCATGTCAATGAAGAATAACCAAAGTGCATGCAAGCACTCACAGATATCAAAAACAAAGAATCATACCAAAAAAAAATGGAAGCACTGCATTCGCAATTTGCAACAATTTGTACAATTAAAGGCAAACCTAAAGGGTCATAATAGATCCAGATGCACTCCATAATGGGTGGAAACGGTCAGGATTATTTTCCTAAACGATTTTTTAGTTATTCAAAAGCATAAAACAGAATCAAGCTTTCTGCATTGCTTGATTGATTTAATTTTTATGCAAACAAGAAATGTCCACTGCCATCCTCTTGGCCAATGGAACATTCGTTGAATAGCCAAGAGACTAAAATTTGCAGTGAAATATTTTACTACATCAAGAGCAAATAATGATATTCCAACAATCTACTACGTCTTCAACTAACAAACGGGCGATGCTAAGGGAATCCATAAAAAAATCATAATTAACAAGGAAAGTTCACTTACAAGGGTCCTGAGCCATGAGCCGCTTCCAGTCCAAGGACCCTGCAGTCTCCAATCTTTGCACCACATTTCCGTTCGGCTCACTTTTTTGCTTTACTCCAGAGTTCGTTTCCACGCAAGACTCCACGTTCCCATCATCGCCAAATCTTGATGATGCATCATCTCCATTCACAGTTCTTTGCCTCAACTCACCGAAAGTAAACCTCTCATTGCGCAAATTTGGGCAATCCACCTCTGTCGTCTGCCCCAACATCGATACGCTCCCTCTACTCTCCTCGGGAACAGTCAACTCCTCACAAACCACAGTCCCAGTAGAACATGTACGGAAATTCAGTTCCAACCCCAAGCGATTCGTACAAATACTACCTCTGTTTTCGGAAAGTCGCCCCAAGTCTTCGCACTTGTCAAAGACGGAATTAGAGATCATGCATTTGTCAGCGATCGGTTCCTCCGGAATTGAGAAATCCGAAGGTGCCGTCATCATCATTGCCTTATTCTTCTTTGAGCCACGATGCCGCTTCTTTTTCCGATTGGGCTTCTCAATCATATGATGCGATACGGATTCTTCGACGCCATTTGAAATTAGATCAGATTTTGAGCCCAAAATTAAGGATCTATCATCTTCAGAAGAACCGCTTCCGCGAAGCACATCGAAAGACAGCTTTCTACCACCAGATCTCAATTCCATGACTGACCAAAAAAATTTGGGAATCAAAGTGCAATTCTAGACTTGTTCCTACGTATCCCAATGAGGAAGAGCGATTGCTTTGATCTTGGAAATGGATTGTGGGATAGAAATCTAGGAATTGGAATCCAGAACAGGGACGAAACTTGGATTCAAATTCAAGAATTCATCAAATGGAGACCTAATGGGCGACAAATACTATTGATTTCGCCCTATGGGAGAATTATGGACAACAATTCCCTGCCCAAGAATCCTTCACAGACATTTTTTTTTATTTATTTTTAATTATTATTTAATTTTATTGGTTTATTTTTTTATTTCTTTTTTTGAGAAAGAGGAAATCTTCATTAATATTGTAAGCTTAATTTGTGAGAGACAGATAAGAAAAATTAACTAAAATGAAAAATTGCAATATTTGTTATTGAATTAAATAAATAAATAGTATATTTATATATTTATATATAACCAAATTTTGCTTACGTGTAATTCAAATAATTTAATTTATAATTATTTAGGAATCTATTAATTTTATTTTAATTCAATATGCCAGCAAACATTTTTATTAAAATAGATACACGGTGTTATGAGTATACACGTTGCAACTATATATGTGTCGTGACAAATTTATGCAGAAAATCATTTTCAATTATTTACTTTAATAATAAAAATAACATAGTTGAACGTCTCTTTTTCAAAGTTTAGAAATGAATGTCATTTACTACAACTTAAATGTGGAATCTCATCGTGACTTGATGATTCCATGATCTCTAATATTGTCACCTTTACATAAGAGTTATTGTCTTTGCTGGAAACATTGTTAAATGTGGTTTCAGTATTTAAAAATACTTAATAAGTGACTCGACGGTTAGGATTGAGAAGTGCAATCACGTACAATCATAGATCGTGGTAGGACCTATGTTTCATGATTATTCCTCTCTGCGTAGTTCACGCATGCACATAAACAGTTGGAGTAACGGCCACATTAAAAAAAAAAGGACTCATGAGAATTTCGGTGAGTGTCGGAATTCTCGTTTCCACTTCAGCCACACTCTCTCCCCGACCCTCACGCTGCACCAAAGACGAGACAAACACCTCCTGCCCCACTCCAGATCCCCTATAAAAAGGAATAAAGAGAGAGAAAGAGTTTGAAAGTTTTCTAGCGAGGCCAATCCCACAAACCGACGCGAAGAACGAATGAACCACGCTGCAAAAAAGACCACCGACGACTACACATACATAGGAGGTAAGTTTCCATGCCTTGACAACGTTGTTCTTCGTCGAAAATGAAATGTGGGTTTCATACTTTTGGGACCTCGTAGATCTATGTTGTTATAGGTGATTACAAGTCGTGAAACGTCGCAAATTTTCGCGATAATTTGAGTAAGGAAGAAAAAGTCCGTGGACTTCGGGTCAGATTTGGATCGGGTACCCAACGAATAACCCAATACCATCGGCAACCCATAACATCTGCCCAACATACAGCCTCGACCCACTTGCAAAGGTGCAACATCTACAACGACCTAGTACCCGCAGCAATCCAGCACCAATCCGTGACCCACACCTCGACCTGACTCGACCTGCACACGCGTCAACGCCCCGTTGCGTCACGTGTCACACCTACAACAAAAAGCCCCTTCGACTTAAATGGCTTAAACGACTCGACTTGGCGACTCAAAAATTAGCTTCTCTGCTCAGTAAAGGATAAATACACAATTTTCTACCGTTTCGACCATCCCGAAGCTGAATTTGACCTTGTTTAAGGCAATTAAGGTTAGTATAAGGTTAAATTTCTTGATATAAGTTAAATTTGAGTTATTAACGAAACAGGATGCACTTTCTATTAGAAAATAACAACCAGCGATATTTGGAGCAATTTCAAGGAACAAGAAGCGAAAGTAATCAAACTTAGGAAAAAACCTAGCTAAGACCAACCAAGTAGGTGGCCCTACCATCGATTTTATTATAATTGTGTATTGTATGATGACACATGTCTGTGGCTTCGCACATGTTATATGCCCGTATATGCAAACTCTTATGAAATGATATGTATATAATATGATACGTGAATATTATGTTGTATGTGATGAATTGATATGTTTATGATATGATATGTTGAAGGCTTGCTTGAGTTATGTTATGTGACTGTTATGATATATGGTATGGTATGATACGTGCATGATGTGAATTGTTACGTACAAAGACATGATAAGTTATGATATCGTTTATGTTTGATATAAATGATATATGATATGATTGACATGCAAAATGAGGAATTGGCATGAAATACAACCCCGATACACGCATGGAAGATATGATATGAAGGAAGACGCTAGCGGGGTTAGTAGTATATGATAATGAAAAATAGAAAATTGTTGGGATCTTATGCATTATTGTGTGTTCATGCATCAAGGGATACCCCCTCTTCTTTTACGATAGTATGGACGCATACTCTACGAGACAGGGAAACAATCATTTATGTTTACCATAATGCTGTCATGACAGTCGTTATTCCTAACGTGTGTTTGATATCAACAGCTACTAGAAAATGTTCGCCCGACCAGAAAGGGGTCCAGGAGGTGTGCGAACTGACTGGTGGGTCAATACTTGCACGTGTGGACCGTGTGTAGGAAATTAAATACATATCCAATTGCCCACTTAGAATAATCACCGTAGGAAAATAGACTATTATAATAGATCGCATTCATAAGATAGTAGGTGTTTGTTGCAACATTAAGATCAAAACATGGTTAGTAATTCTACCTTCTAACTTATTTATTATCTTTTTGTTGTAATCTATTTTTGTTGCAACGTTGTTATATCACTATTTATATTTTTATAATAATTTAAGGTCGTCCAACTTCATCATGCATAAATAAGTCTCTTTTTATACTATTTTTTCTTTTAAAAAAATTGATGTGTTCTTGGTTTCTTTTATGTTGCCTCCAAGGATGATCACAAAATTTAACTTTCGTTCTTCCGATTTTCTCCACGAGGAAACAATTTGGATACCTGAACTGAAGAGGCTGTACTCAATTTCTTTTTCTTGTATTACACTATATTGTATTATTGTATTTTCTATTTGTACAATTACTCGGTTGAATCATGTCTAGTCCTTTTAGACTTGAATCACCTCAAAATGTATCATAAGAAAGTTGTATAACTGTTTGGTGAAATCATGTCTGGATCTGACATACCTCTATGACATACGTGAATGAATTGTCTCAAAATGTGTTATAAGAGTATGTGACTAATTGTCAAATTCTTCGTACTAAAAAGTTATAATGTTGCTTTCAAATCTTCTCTCATTCTTACTTTTTAAACTCCTTTCGAAAATCTCTAGGCCTCTGTTTTCTAACACCTTCTCAAAACAGGGATATAGGCTAGAGCATACATTGTCTGACCGTATGCGACGTGAATTCAAATTGGCTTGACTCACTCAGTGTTGGTAGTGAGTGTTAGGCTTATGGAGCCTGATACTTATTTATAGCTTGGTCAACGGTTATATCCGGTAAAGCTATATTTAGTGAAGCTATATCCGGTAAAGCTATATATGGTACATAGCTATATATAGTAGATGGTTAAATCTGGTAAAGCTATATTTAGTAGACTGAACCATATATATATCCCGTCTAGTAAAGCTTTGAAATGTACTTTCTATTCTCTGTACTCTCTCTTGTTGTACATCCCTGAAGTCATCCATACAAAATCCTTTTAGCCAGAGTTCTCCTTGCAACTTCTCTCTATTCTTCTCTTTGTGTTCATCTAGATCGAGCGTGTGCGTTGTTGTGCGATCCTAACAACTGGTATCGATCCTAACAGTGAGTGCTACACAATCACTGCCAGTTGGCTTGACTCACTCGGTATTAGGAGTAAGTGCTACACAATCGCTACCACTTGACTTGACTCACTCAGTGTTAGGAATGAGTGCCACACAATTGCAAATTCTACTTTAAAAAAAAAAAAAAAAGAAGAAGCGATTGTGTGGGTAGAGCAACATTGATTAACTATGACATGACACATTCGGACATGGTATATGAAGTGCCTCATCTAGGAGTCTCTTTCTGATGTGGCTTTGTATTTAGGTTCCAAAAACGGGTAAAATTGAGAAAAATGCACATGTGAACGAGGACAGATTCACCATCAAGATGTTCTTGAGAGGAGATTTTTTTATTATTGTTCCAAGGAAGTTCAAAGCTTGTGTTGCTTTACCATTTGGGGTAAATCATAAGCTAGAAGTTCCTAAAATTCCCATCAGGTGCTCGAGGTAAGCTATATTCGGGCTATATTCCGGCTGAAGCATTGGTTCCCCATAACAAATAAGCTAGCTCAAGATCTCAATTGCCTATCTTATGCTCAAGCAGGCCTGCAGTTCCTCGACAACACTTCAAAGTGCATTGTATTGTCTTACATGAGACGAGATATTCCTCACTCCATGACATTAACACCTTTCACTCATCCATTCTGCCTGTGGCGTAGATGGAACTTAATTGCATTTTGAACGTCAATCAGATTGATAGCTTTGTACTTTAGGAGATGGGGCAATGTTCTTTCAGATCCCCTCAACCAACTAAGACATTTCTTCATCAATTCCTTTCACCCCCTATCACAACAAGGCAGAGCTAACCCAACCAACATTCTACTGCAAAAGGCCAGCCCATTCGACGAAGCAATCTTGGACCCTCTTGGCTGCGCTGTGCTTGGATGTACTTGTATTCCACACGCCAGCGATGAGATTCAAACCGCCCCCATTCAGTGGTTCCCGTGCCACCACAATGGCATGGCATCAAAAGTGTGACCGGAACCTGTCCCTGACACATGGCCTTTAGTTTTCCTATCTTAAGGCTCCTCTCTATGATGATTTGTAAATGGAAACGAAATGTCACATTTTTTATAATAACAAAACTAGTTTTTTTTTTTTTCTTCTATATTAGTCTTTCTATTTTCAGTTCATGTTTTTGTTTCGTTTTTTGATGTCTAAAATGTATAAAATAATAGTTAAGGATCAAGCAAGTTATTTTATAAGTTAAGACAAAGCATAATCAAGCAAGTTATTTTATAAGTTAAGACAAAGCATAGTAATCAAAGTAGAATAGATATGCAAATCAAGTCTGTCAAGTTCTTACCTTAGTAGGCATTTGCTCGCAATGCTTCGATTGAGACTTTGAATATGATAGAAGCCCATCTTCAAATAATTTCGTACTTCATTGCCTCAACTTCACCAGCTTCTACTCATTATGACTACTAGACACTCTCTATTTCCATGATTCGTATTCATCGGAAGATCTTCAATCTTACCTTTTCAACATTCTCAAACTTGGCCACTGCTTCCACATAAAATAGCCTGCATAGTTATTTTGAAGTGTATCACTTTCTGCATACATAAACATATCCAAATTCTACATTTATCATCACATATTCACCTGCTAGTGCCATCTTTAATAAGCACCACACTGAGCACTTTCTGGTGACATTCTTCAGAATTCAATGGTCCCTAGAGTTCAGACTAGCCAGATCATTATGCCTTTCGTGCAGGTCGAAGATTACCCGACAACACACTCCAGTTACATGAAACTTACTACCAAGGATAATGTTGTTAACTGGGTTTACCTCCATTTTTTGAGCTACTTTGGCCAGACAGCTCCTCCATAACTTGAAGAGAACCATCAAAGATATTATCGGAGAGGTCAAAAGCAAGCACGGTTGCATATGGCAAGCTAGTTTTCCCTAAACTACTGCCATATAGATAATGTTCCATGCATACTAAACAAAATGAGTTCAATTTGCATTACCCATCCCCAAACAAGTAGAAAAGATTGCCTATGGAACGCTGTGGCCCCTTTCTATCAAAATCCACCGCTGTTTCATGTGTCCTCATCCGTTGGGAAGGAGGCTAGCAAGCATGAAAAGAGACTAGGAAAGTCCATCACCTTGCACAACAACTTTCGAGTTAGTATTGGCGTCGATAAAGAGCTACTTGAACATTGCTTCAGCCAATATTACCATTCTATTTCATGGAAAGTAAGATTAAGTTCAAATTAATTTTACCTCGCATTCTTCACTTTCAGCTAAATGATCGTCGTTGATCTTGCCGGCACCAGCTTTGAAGAACCTGCTTTTCCAGATATATCTATACATGCTTTTTCTTAACATGGCAGGATCAAATAAACCTCAAAGTTGATCTTTAAAATAAAAACGCTGTAAATTAGTAAGAGCTTAAGAAAATAAATGGTCATCCTATGAAGGCACATGATATGTTGAAGAAAGAACACATAGAATTCGACATTAGATACAAAATCCCGAAATATAGCATACATTACAAATGATAATATAATAAATATATATCTAAAGAAAGCCTAAGAATACGTACAAAAGGCATCATTTCCTCTCGTTGTCATTGTGTTAAATGGATTTTACAATAGAACAGAAACATCGGCCTTCTCCCAATCCTTGGAGATTATATACCTCTCATGGTACAAAATGAGTAAAACAATACATGGTTGATTCTCACCTAGATCTCCTTTAATCAAACAGCGTCCTGGTTTCTCAGAATCTTCAGTTTAAGATGTGCCAAGTTTCTTTTACACAGACTACATACATCATTCCAAGTTATAATCTCCCAAAAAGTCAGCATGCCTAAATGTCCAAAACCTATCGAGTCCATGAACATAATAAAACAAATTCTAAGAGATTAAAATGTGTAATCAGTCAACATGAAATAATTTGTGCTTCAGACCTTCTCTTTTATCAACTATTTATATCAAAGGTTAGCCAGACCCTCTTCATAATTTAGGGTCTTGGCCGCAGTAAGAAGCATGTCCATTCCTCTCCTTCCTGTATCCGATTCCTGATCGCCTCCATTGATCCGTTTCTTGCCTGAATTGCCATAACCCCCAAATGTATCTTTCCCTCTCTTACTACGCTTGTGTTCAAAATTCTCATATGCCCTTTTCACCCTACGTATTGCCTCGATTCCAGCTTCACATTTGCTACAAAACCATTTTCCTTTTGGAATTTCAGCAAGTGGTGGTCTCATACAGTAAATGTGGTATCCATGATCGCAGCCATCACATAAAACAATCTTGTCATCATCTTGATTTATGAGGCATGCTCTGCAAAGACAAGAAGGGCAGTACCAGCATGTATCGTAAGATTTTAACTGTTTCTTTGTCAAGCACCTGGTGTGATAACATTTGTGAGGGCAGAACAGGTGGCTGCATATTCTAAAATTATCACCACTTTCTACTCCATTTCCACAAATTTTGCAAGGGCCCAAATCTCGGCTGTCATTTAGTTGTTCAATTCCATCATCTAAACAACAGTTCAGATTCTCATTGACTTCACTAGTTTCCAGAATTTCACCAACTCCATTGGCTAGCATTGTGGGCGTATTCAACCTCTCACATACTACACAGTTGTCATGACACAAACTAAATCCACTTGAAATGCAACTAGCACAGAACCAACTCTTAAGGGGAATCTCCTTGACGGGAGGTTTGATGCAAGATATATGGTAAATTTCCTCGCATGAATCACAAACCAGACAATCAATCCCTTCTGCTTTCTCTCCACAACTTCTGCAGGCACAAACTTTATACACACCATAACCATCCATATGCTCTGCTTTAGCATGAGAAGGTGATTCCCGCGTAGAGAACTAGATGGACAAGAAATTTGCATGTCAGCAAAAATAACAAATTATTTTAAAAAATCCAACCCTAACTCAGAACAATTGGAAAATTAGCTTCAATGCTGTTAACAAACCCTTTAAATGCACTTAGGACAATGTGAAGTCATAACTAGGACAAGGTTTAGAAGTGTTCTTAATTGTCAAGAGGTTGAAATCCGATTATGATATACTTGCTGATATTTTCATTACAGTTATTTACATTACAATGTGAAGTCATTAGTTTATTAAAAAGATATATTCCTTTTTTTAGCATAATAAAAAATAAATTTATTTAAAATAGAAGAACCAGAAAAAGAGAGCACGGAGGCCCAAGCCAAAGGGGAAAAGACCCCTAATTTAATGAGAATGAAAAAAGTAGAGAAGTTACATCAAAGGTTAACATAGAACCATCCGGGCAAAGCTTGAGAGGAAAGTATTGATATCTCTAGGACAGCACTAAACCATCCCAATGTCACAGCATAAAAAAGACCAGCAGGAATAAAGAAACTAACTATTATTGAATATTGCAATTTGTGGTCTCCCAAACAATTCAGGAAAAACTGGAACGAATAAAAGCATGGGTCCTTTTCTGCAAACTGTTACCTTTGTTGAGATACTAGCATGGTAGGTAAGGATCACAAAAAAAACTTGACTTTACTAGGAATATTTCCCTTCCAATCATCCCAATAATGTGCTTTCCAGTATTAAAGTTAAGAGTAGGTGGGCTTGCATGGAAAAAGTACCCCAGGAGTCTAATCCACACTAATGTTCCTCCAACTATGAACGGTGTGCCTCAGCTTCATGGGCAGAACCAGCCATTTATTGAAATCCATGTCTAAGAGTTTTCCTTCTCCAACTCTAGTGCTTCGTCATTTCAGCATTCTCTAATGGGCTGTTTGCAATTTTTCTCTTTTCCCATGGGTACTCAAAACCCATCCACATGTTCAGCAGCCAACAAGGCATAGCCACATAGCCATATTAATCCAATGGAAATAAGTTTCATTTTTTATTTTTTATTTAATAGTAGAATAAATATTAAATATTAATTTTAACTGATAAAAGAGGATTAAAGTTAATATAAAATCTATTTAATTTAGATCAACAATTTAATTTAGTTGGCAAAAGTACGTTGATATCAATTGACTGATAAATAATCTAATTTATTCAATCAATTGATAATTGGTTAGTTCTAATTTATAAAACAATATTTCATTAATATACTAGTAAACAATTAATTAGCAGCCCACCCTTGATCTCTTAAACCATAAATGCTAACAAGCTTCTTTCAAAGATCATTTTCTCGTTTGCAAACCTCTAACATCCATTTGGAGAGGAAAGCAAACCATCCTTTCTTGATCTTTTCAAAGCTTGGATCACCAGACTCGTGAGGTAGGAGAACCCACCAACAATAAGCCAGATGGCCCCAAAAGTCAGACCATGAAGTTCCTAATCAGACCTTGAAGCTCCTAACATGACATTCCATCTTTTATGTGATCCCACCATGTGAAATCCCTCATTTTCCTACTGTGGAAGGCTAAAATCCCAAATGTGAACTTCTTTGTTAGGCAAGTTTGGGTCGAAGGGTGAACACCCTGAATTGTGTTTTGAGGCATTCATCCTTCGTGGTGGATCCACATAGGTGAGTTCTTTGGAAGAGAGAGGTTGAGGACCTAGATCATATTTTTGTCAATTTGTTTGTTCTATTTCGCTATTTCACATCTGTTTGCTAGGAGCAAAGTTTACAGCTCTATGGCGGAGGAGGTTCTTTGTAATCCACCTTTCTGTTCTAGGGGCCAAATCTTGTGACAGGGCTTCTTCGTAGTTCTTTGGAACCCCTAGATTGAAAGGAATAACAAGATATCTAGGGATGTGAAGTGTTATTAGAAGGCTTGTTAGGTATAGTGTCTCTATATAGGCATCGGTCTCTAAGGATTTCTGTAATTATCCACTGGGTCTTATGATCTTGAACTGAAGCCTCTTTTTCTATAATTAGGTTCGAGGCTCCTTTTTTAGGTCGTCTTCCTGAATACCCTACCATTTGCTTTTATTTCCTTTTTCTATTTCTTTCTTTTATTTTTTGAATGAAAGCTCAGTTTCTCAAATAAGAGAATTAGTTGTCGCTCCTCTATTTAATACCCAAGAGTTTTGAGCTTGCGCCATGGAAGATAAAGAATACTTAAAAGGTTACTATTTTGACAAGGACTCTCTCAGTGGAGAGGGTAAATATTGCTGACGGATTGCAAAGAGTATCCCTACCTAATAAAGAGAAGACCTTCCTCATCTACCTTTTCATTATTCCGTTAGCAAAAAACTGTGGGAGCCAATACAAGGCTTTGGATGCTCCTAGATATTTAACTTTGTGTCAAAAATAATATCTTCCATCTCTTATGTCGGCATAAGCCTAAAAGAATAGCTAAAGTACAATGGATCAATAAGCTTAAAGCTAAATTTTAGGGTATCTGGATCGAGAGATCGAAATGGCAAACAATTGGTTTGGGAAATAATAATCTTCCTTACATCAAACAAATAGATGTTACTCTATTAATAAAACAATGGATGATGATCAAAAGTTATGGAGCTTCATGCTGTACTCTTTTTTATGTCCTTAGTAATTAAAGGCTAACTTTTGTTTCACAATAAATAAATATAGGAGATATTCTCCGTGTTCCCTTCAGCTTGACAATATTCCACCAACTGCTCCCACCTTACCTCTCTTTGGTAAGACATTTTGTCTCATTAATGGGATAGGCCAACAGCCTAGGCCAAAAAGATATAGCCTTCTCAAGCTCGAATACTAGATAATACTAAGTCCATGGTTCACCACATTTTTTCTAGAATCTACAAAGTCATTTTGTTAGAAGTTCCTCTTGTTTCTACTTTCAAATTTTCAATGCCTAATCTAACACTCCCCAACGGTAATGAAATTATATTCCCACTAACTACGTGACATAACTCCCTTCCCTGTAGCATTCCAAAGAAAAGTTATTAATTTTTCCATCTAACAAGTAACACTGTTGGTTTTTAGGTATTTGGAAGACAGACATATTGTACATATGCTTCTTATGAAAAATAGCCTTACTTAACATGGATGATGGACGTGAGAAAATCCTGCCTGCATGAAACATTATATAGATGAGGTTGATGATTAAGAAGGTAGACCTAGGACCTCAAGATCCCAAGATCCAAACGAGGAGTCACTTAGAGGAACCATTGAAGAAAGTGGTAAATGGTGGTCGTGAATATAAAGGATGAACCAAGCCAAGGAAAATTCACCGTCGCTAAGTGTCCAGTCTCAAACTTAACCTACAGCTACATGAAACCTTGAATATCCCATCCCCATCCCAAATTCACGGGTATCCATACATCCAGTGCTCTACTTTCTCACAAAAAATTTGAATGCAAGTCCACATAGCATCTAGGATAGTTGACAATAAACTTGATATTTTTCTGACGCAGAAGATTACAAAAGGAAAGTTGAGATCGCCCCGATGAAGAATAGGGCTCAGCTGAAGAATGAACTCAAACAGTACTCTCTCTTCTCTGCCATTTTCATTCCACTTCCCCATACAAAATCGTGACAACCTCTTCAATGGTGACAGACAAACGGTTCTACTAGCTCTTAATGGGTGGAGCCACATATTAGCAGAATGGCAGATATTCATGAAAATATAGTGAATTTTAGAAAACTGGAACTTGGTTTAAATCGACAAAGTATTAGAACTACATGGTGTCTTAAGTGTTTCAATCCTCATTATTCTCACATATTTGACTAAAGTAATATAGTTTTAAGTTTCTGTGCAATTTTTTAAACCAATAATACAAAATGCAAAATAAAACAAACATTTTTACCTCATGCTTGCCATCTTCAAATACATTGCGTCCTGAAACTCCCACCTGGAAGGTTGAAAATTATAAGAGAATATAAGATAGAAGGATCACTTAAAACAACTTTTAACTAGGAAACAGATGATTAAAACATATAGTCTACAATTTTTATAGGTTAAATTACAAATTTGGTCTTCGTGGTTTTTTGTAAAGTTTAAAATTTAGTCACGATGGTTTTAAATGTAACAATTAGTCCCAATGGATTAAAATTTTATATAAGGGAGACGGGGATGAAACTTGTAACTTAAGCCATTTTTCTAAGATCTTATCAACTGCTGAAGATACTTGTTTTACCTTTTCTTGATAAGCGGCTCTGGAAAAGTCTGAGAGGCTTTCTGCCAGTGATACCAATTCAGTACCAATTGCTTGAAACTTTCTCCATATCTGAAAAAAAATCAAACATAACTGCTATTAATGGCAAATCAACATTGTAACGGAGTGCACCTGTGGTTGAAAGTACAATTCCAACGCCAACAAATAGTATTCAAATTTCCCCAAGTTTATAAATCATAAAAAAATGGAGAACAGCAGGTTTGGAACCTAGAATGAAACCCAAGAGAATGCTGAAAAAAAAATATAAGAAAACAAACAGTTTTTTCAACTTTTTTTCAATATGAACGATGGAATGTCGACTGAAATATACATTAGGGACAGTCAGAGATGGTTAGAGGGCAGGCATTACACATGAAAAAATTATAAAAACATTAAGTTGATCCTCATATACCCAGAAAATAGATATTTAGTTCATTTTACAAGCACTTTTATTAAGAAGTTTCACAAGAAATTCAGCAAAAATATATCATAATGTTAACAATAAAAAGTAGAACAAGATAATCAATTATTGCCTGTTGTACGTCAGAGAGGAAGAGCATGGGTGAGTTTTCATAAGCCCCTTCTTTGATCCTTGAGTTTACAAGACTAAAGTCAAAAACATTATCAGCCTTGATTCCTCTGAAATTTTCAGATAGAAGCTTACACAATGAGATAAACTTCTGTGAATCTATAATACTAAAGAAAGCTCGCCAGCAACTCTCGCTAACACTACATCCGTTCGAATTTTCTAATGATCCACTTGATACAACACCATTCTCTTTATGAGATGCCATCTGAACTCTACTAGACACTGATCCAGTACGTAGAAGGTCAATATTGCTATTTCCATGTTGAGCATCAAATATCTGCACAACAATCACAGAAGGAGAACCAAGATTATTTTAAAAACCGAACAAATAAAAAAAGGAAGAAAGAAAGAAAGAAAGAAGGGAAACCTACATAACAAGATCTGCATGAAAAACATGTTTTAAACTAACCTTAAATCTTGAGGGGTCATTGGCTCCTGAATGAGAAGCAAGGCCATCGTGAACACACATTGGTACATTGCCTCCGTTGACACTTGATGACTGGTATATCTGCTGTAACAAAACAGATCTCCAGAGGTCCTCTGGGCACTCATCTAAATTGACCATTGGAGAATGGACATGATCACAGGAGTTACTGCCTCTTAGCGTGTATAAAGTTTCTTGAACAGTCTGCAACAAATGGAAATAGAATGAGACAAGAAAAAACCAACAGACCACATACCAAAGCATCTAAACGTTCAAAGATGTAGAGAGAATTTTATTTTTGGTCTGTTTCGTCAAATAACTTTATGTAAATCAGATGTTTCTTCATTTTATTTGTATAACAGTAACTATATGATAAAAACGAAAAATCATACTTCATCCAAAGATTCCTCTAAACTTTCGAGATTTGTTTTATTTATCTACAACCAAACTGCCCATAAGGTAGGAAAATATGACAAATCCAAAAAACTTCCTTTTTGTCCTTGACCATCCAAGGAATGTGTAACACACTGCCCAATGGCCCCCAAGGAGCAGCACCATTGATAAGGATTTGGGATGTTTGGAGAAGATTATCAAAGTCTTTGGTTCAAACATCGAAATGGAGAACTGATAAATGGAAGTTCTTGACGTCTCCAAAGCTAGTGTTGGAGCACGCAAAGTCTGTTGAGATTTATTGGGAGTGAGTGTCCCACATTGGTTAATTTAGTGGAAGATCATGGGTTTATAAGTGAGGAATACTAACTCTATTGGTATGAGGCCTTTTGGGGAAGCCCAAAGCAAAGCCATGAGAGCTTATGCTCAAAGTGGACAATATCATACCATTGTGGAGAGTCGTGATTCCTAACATGGTATCAGAGCCATGCCCTAAACTTAACCATGTCAATAGAATCCTCACATATCGAACAAAGAATTGTGAGCCTCGAAGGTGTAGTCAAAAAGTGACTAAAGTGTCGAACAAAGGGTGTACTTTGTTCGAGGGCTCCAGAGAAAGGAGTCGAGCCTCGATGAAGGGGAGGCTATTCGAGAGCTCCATAAGCCTCAGGGGAGGCTTCTAGTGTACTTTGTTCGAGGGGAGGATTGTTGAGATTTATTGGGAGTGAGTGTCCCACATTGGTTAATTTAGTGGAAGATCATGGGTTTATAAGTGAGGAATACTAACTCTATTGGTATGAGGCCTTTTGGGGAAGCCCAAAGCAAAGCCATGAGAGCTTATGCTCAAAGTGGACAATATCATACCATTGTGGAGAGTCGTGATTCCTAACAAAGTCTCCCAATGGAATAACAAATTAGACCCAAAACCACAAATACCAGCAACAACAAAAAGCACCTAAATGTTTCTGAAGATAATGACACATTGGCGTTAGAAAGAGAAAAGAGATAATATGATTAGGAACTGGATCATGCAATAAGAAAACACAGATAACCTCATTAAAAAAATCCTTGTTGAAAGATAAATAGATAGCCATGTTTAAATCTTTTTATAGATATATACATAGAAAAATACTCTATTTTTATGTCCTTTCGTTCAACAAAGTCCTCATTTTTCAAAATAATGTGTCAATATATAAATGCCATTTCATATAGCATCTCTATATTTGTGTTTCTGAGTCAAGCGTATTCAAACTCCTATGTCTAAAATATTCCTCTTCCACCCTAAGAAAATTTCTAACAATTGCAGGAGTCCAATTAACTAAAAGAATATGGCCTTTTTTTTTAGAGAAACTTGGTGGTATTCAATTAACCAAAAGAATTTGGCCTTTTAAACAATTTCCTTGGATGGTCGGGTGAATAATAGGATCCTTTTAAACAACTTTATCCTGTTTCAAGTAAACTGAATACCACCAAGTTTCTCTCCAAAAAAAAGTAACACAATCCTATTAAACATTCTCTTTTTGGTGATCGTGAGACAAATAAATCCCATTGGAAAATTTGAAAAATGTTTCCTGAACAACAGAATTATCAAGGAACTTGTCCGCAATCACTTCAAAAATTGCAATTAGGAAAAAAAAAAAAAAAATCAATGGTTAACTCATCACAATTGTATTTTTATTGATGAACAGAAAGTTTCTTTTTTAAAAATAACTATTAACAAGGCAAAATTACAACAAGGACTGGATAAAATATCCACTAAAGATCTACAAAAACTTAAAGTTAATACATCCATGGATTTACATATCTAATCCTTGATACGGTTCAAAATAATATAACAACTGACCCATTTTCTTTACCCCAAAACACAATCAAAAGCATTAATTCTTACAAATTCCTAAAGCAAAAGAATATTCTTGAAGGGTTTCATCGCACCAAATCTGGTTGCTGCAACAATACATTCCAAGTCTCCTACCATCTGACAAAAAATTTATCAGTTCACCTAAATGTTTACCACCTAGTATGGGGCAGTATATATTGATGAATTTGAAAGCAGATTGACAACTTTTCCTATCCACCCTCCTTTTACCTTGAGAACATTTTCATTTAAAGTAGATATCATTACATTTTATATAATGTCCACAGTTCAAGTTCTGTGAGTAGAATCCAAAAATATCAAGTTCTAACTTTTCCCTGATACTTTATGAATTCAACACGATTCATAGTCAGTTAGATTTCATAGAACTTCCAGTCTTGAATGCAAGTACGCATAGCCAAGATTAAATCCAACAAACAACACTAAATCAACAAGAAATAATTTGGAGTATACTGAATAGGTGCGCATGATTAATTGAAAGGGCGATAGATTGAAAGAGAGAGAGAAACCTGGACTACTAGTTGACTAGCAGCTTCAACATGAACCTTGCCATCTCCCTTGCATTCGCTCCCAAAAGCCAACTTCGTCTGCTTCCGCCGCTTGTAAGTTCGAAAACCATCGCTAGTTCCTGGAACCCCTTCAGTTACAACATTCAAAACCCCCATCCCGATTCCATTTTTTCCTGCCACGCTCTTCATGAACTTGACCTCCAAAGGGCGTCCCGTGCAATTCCCATTGCTTTCCCCATCTTCAATAACCATCTAAACAGCACGAAGAAAACCCTAATTCCGGACAGGATTAGGGTTCCGATAGTCGCATGTGTTACAGATTCTGAAAATTCTCCACACCCAAGCTTCGCAAAACTAATTGGTACTTGATAGAAACCGAAAAAACACACTTAGTTCACCGGGAGAAATTTTCTCCATTAATGAACACAACAAAAAACATATACCACTATCACTAAAATCCCCTCTGCAACTTCCCCTGACTGGGAAAAACCTTAAGCTCAACATAGTCAACAAACAAGCAGCTAATTCAAACAAATCCAGTAGCTCCAAAACAAAATGCTGAATAAAGAAGCTACAAAATTCGAAAACACTCCATTCTTCTGTGTTTTTCAGCACGATTTTGTCAGCAACCAAACAGATGCGAAACAGAAATGAATTTGAAAGATAACAAACAAAACAAAGAGGAAGGAGAAGGAGAAAGAGAGACATACTTGAGCAAAGAAAATGCGGCGACAAGAAATGGAAACTGAAATGGAAACTCCAAAATCCGAGAGGCGGGAGAGCAGTAGAGGAAGTTCTTTTTGGTTAAACCAGCGGTCTTTATCTTCGTCCCTCTTTTTAAATAATTTCTTAGACTGGCAGCCGTTTTGCGCCGACGAAGCGGTTTATTCTTCAGACCGGACCGAGTAAGTGGTTTGGACGGATGGGCTAAGGTTTTCTGACTCCCGATTGAACTAGACATATTGAATCGGTTAAAAGTGTCATTTACACCTATACAAATTAAAGGACAACTCCTCTCAGATACGAGTTCATAACTCAAATTATGCCCGTATTAATCTTCTCAGTTAACTCATTTATAAAAAGATATTAAATATTTCTTGGTCCAATCTTATACAAACTCATTGTATATAGTATACTCTCACTCACATGTCAAACGATTTGAATCAAATCATTTGTAACGATTCTAAAGTAGATCGTATCGATAGTGTTACCATAATAAGTCACTCAATTTTATTAATATACTATAGACTCTTTAGGTTATTACTTGAACATGATCCTCTTGTATGTCAACAACATGATTCAAGATTACATTAATAACCTTAAATTGTAATCTTAAATTGTAATAAAATAATAAAAAATATTATTAAAATTAAATAATTAATTATAAATTCCAACAACGACGTATCCTTAATGTTTACCTCTAAATTTTGGTATAGTAATCGAGGTATAATGCGCCAGTCATCAAAGTTGAAACGTTTATATATATATATATAGTTGGAATTGGACCCAATTTCTTCGTAGAGCAAGAAAACTCTATGATTTGTTGGAATCATTGTATCATGTCAAATTATGTTTGTTAATTTTTTGTGTTTAAATGTAGGTTCGATCTAGGTCGGAGGTGGACCAATACCTATAGACACTATTAAGAAGAAGCTCTTTAGGGACCCTTCTATCGAAACTTAAATCTTTTGGTTTTCGAAAAGGGTTAAAATATGTGATAAGTGGAAATCACTACAATGGGAGTAAGGGAAGAACATTGTTTAAGATTCGAATCGCTCCACAAGCAAGATCGATCATGTCTAGCTTGAATGATTCTTGTTGATCAAATATCTCAACCCAAGAACACTTGTTTGAGATTCAAATCACTCCATAAACAAGATTGATCATGTCGAGCTTGAATAATTCTACATGCAACCTAAACTACATAGAACCGCAAAGAAACTTAGCTAATGGCTAAATACACAAATGCTCCTTTTACTATATTTTTCAAGTCGACTTACAAATACAACATACATGGCTTTGAAATATGTTATATGATTGATGTCTCTTGGTTCATATCGATATGTTTGTTATTGTATGGTTGTGTTGTGTGAATTAGGTAACCAACCACTATTGGTCACTTTGTTGAATGATTCCAGAAAATAGTTATCCAGAGAAGTGTTACACGGGTGTGAATCGAGTAATCAACCATTGATAATATTTTAAGGCATAAGGGTGGATGTTAAATTTTATGTGGCAAGGGTTACACGTGGTATGAACGGGGTAACCAACCACTAATAATCACTTTGAGGAGTGGTTGCTGAAAAATAATCTTAGGGAAAAAATTACACGCTATGTATTTCGAGCGTTTGATTAGTCATACGATGGTTGATGTATTTGACCTCCATAGCAAGGTCATGGTACGAAAGTGACGAGAAGGATGGAGAAGTACACGAGGCAAACTCAAACACGTTAACCTTTAATATAAGATTTTAAACTATTATTAATATAAGACTTTTTAAATAATAATTAAAAAAAAAAATATAAACCTCAAATTTTGAATTAGTCCAAATCAATGTAGAAGTCAACATGTATTAACACACAAGCCTCCATTTTTCTGCTTCTCCATCTTCCTCCTCCGATTTTCCCAACCAGAAGACTCATGAATCTGAAACAAGAAAAGCTTCAACTCCTTGGAATCTATGGAGTTCTTAAAGAAACCTTCAAATTAATCTTTACAGCAAAAACAATCTTCACTCAAATCACTCTCTCTTTTCTTCTTCCCCTCTCCTTCTTAATCTTCACTCAAACCAAAATTCCCAATCTATGGAGCATCCGTTCTTTCCCCTTCAATTCCGCTCTCTTCTTCTTCTCCGCCGTCTTCTTCTTCCTCTCCACCGCCGCTACAGTCTTCGCCGCCGCCTCTACTTTCGCCGACCGCGAACTTCCGTTCCACCAATTGCTCTGCGTCGTGCCGAAAATCTGTAAGCAACATCTCATCACATTTCTCTGTTTAACCGTCGATTTCTTCGCCTTCAATTTCGTCGCTCTTTCTGCAATTACACTGATCTGCATCGCGATTCTTCATCTCCTATACTACGAACCGTTCGAATTCTTGACTCGATTGCTGATTTTGTTTCTCTCCGTTGAGATGTTCTATTTTGCCCTAATTTGGCAAATGGCGAGCGTTGTATCAGTTTTCGAAGCGGATTCGTATGGATTTGAGGCCATTGCTAGAAGTAACGAATTGCTTAACGGCAAAATGGCGATGGCTTCGATTCTTCTGATTTTGATCGGTCTTCCTTTTGGAGTGATTTTGTTTGTGATTCGTTGTGTGGTAGTTGCTGAATCGGCGTTGGTGGAAGTAGGAATCAGAGGAATTTTGGGGATTGTTTGGATGTGCTGTTTTTTTATGTTCTTGTTGATTGGAACTGTGTTATGTTTGGTCTGCAAATCGTGCCATCGTGAGCGCATTGACAAACTGGATCTCTTTGTTCATCTTCAACAATCCCTCGAGTCTAAGACTGAACCTTTGACCTTAGAATAACTCCGAATTATAATTATAATTATGCTTATATTATAGTTGGACTTGTTTATGAAGAAATTTTTAATTTCATGTGAAATTTTGTAATTATTGGAGTTCAAGAAAATTATAATCTTAGCTTCCAGGCAGGGTTTCTGATCATGGCTGTCGAGATTATGAAATCAGACCTAGAACAATTACATTTATGTTTAAATTATCGTCCTTGAGTTAGATCGAGTTCATTTTCGTTACTTTAAGTTTTTATTATTTTATTTATGCTATTTCGATTAATTTTATTTAGAGCTGATTTAATGAACGTTTAAATCACGTCTTAAATGAACTTTTTCGCACATATTTCTAACATAGACCCTGTTTAGGGTCGAGCGTACCTATAACGATTCTATTTTTCTTAATAAAATAGATATACTACTATATAAATGATGTGACTACCATGCATGAAAAAAATTATTTAAAACTTTTTATATACGATGTTAAAGGTTCGTTTAAATTCATTTCAATTAAAATAAACTTCAATGAAATAAGAAGTTCAAAGCAATGAAATCGCCATGAACTAATCTAAGGGTTACAATTTAAACATAAATAAAACTATCCTGGCTTTGGTTTCATGCCTCTCCAACAATGTTGGAGAGGTACCTAAGAAGTTGTTTTTAAGAAAATAATTTGATTGTACCTAAACCGTATCTGAGAATTCTATTATGGAAATTGACTCATCTAATTTACATAAAATAATTTAAATTTAACTCTACAATGGTCCAATCATATCAAACCCAATTTGGGTTAGTTGATGATTTGGGTTAGCCGAGAAGCAGCTGAGAAGCCAAAACTTGTAAGTGAGATGAAAGTGAGATGAAATGGAGCAATTGTTGTGACTCAAAAAAGTAAAAAATGACATATTATTAAAAATCAAGATATAATGTTATATAATATTACATAAAAATTGTATCCCTTTAAAAGGTTTTTTTATTTTTATCATTCTTCGTCATTATACTTTAGTTTTGATAACGTCTTTCGATACCGTTCTCTAAATATAATCGAGCAATGAATTTGCAACCAATCTTGTAGACAATATTATGAACTCACGATAACGTTCTACGTCTAACTTATTGACTCAGTCCATGATCGTGACATAAAAACACGCTTTAGAAAAGACTTTGTGACCTCTCTAATTTTGGGCTTTAAAAAAATTTATGACGGTGGGTCATATCCTTATCTATATAATAAATATTAAAACATTGAATTGAGACTTTTCAAATCAATATTCACGTGTGTTTACTAATATTATTTTCTCGACTAAATTAATAAAATACTTTTAAATTTTATATTTTATGTTAAAAAAATATTCTTAAATTTTCAAAAAAATTTCATTAATACTTTTCAACATCTTAAAAATATTTAAAAATACGTTTACTAATTAATATCCGGTCGTAATTTTTATTAAAAAAAATTCAAAAAAAAAATTATTTGTACCAATATAGGAATAGAAACCATCATCTATCTACACTTCATAAATTATCTTTACTGTTTTAATTTTTTTAAGAGTATTAATAAAACTTTGAAAAACTCGATATTTTGAAACACCTCGAAAAGTTGAAGGGTATTTCTATTAATTTAGTCTTTTTATTTTAGTAGTTGGGTTGTCGGGATCATAAATAAAAAACTTAGAATATTCAACCATCACTCCATCCTCTATTTCCTTGTCTATAAATATTCCTTCTATTTTGCTAAAGTCGTCACATCCAATTCTTGTTCTTATCGGCCCGAACAAAACATGAATCAAGAACTCGAAAATCTCGAAAATTTTCAGTTTTTGGGAGTCATTGGGATTCTCAAAGAAACCCTAAAGTTAATATACCAATGGAGAAAGATTTTCACCCAAATCACTCTTTCCTTCCTTCTTCCTCTCTATCTCTTTACCTTTCTCCCCATGCAAATCTCCCTTCTCTTCCCACAAATACCTTATTCTCTCACTTTCAAAATCCTTTCTTATATCCTCTCCATCATTTTCTCTCTCCTCTCCACCGCCACCGTCGTCTACACTGTCGCCTGTATCTACACAACCGGTGACGTTTCATTCAAACATGTTATCAGCGTCATACCCAACGTCTGGAAACGACTTCTCCTCACCTATCTATGCGTTCTCATAGGCTTGTTTGCCTACACCTTTGTTGCTACCATGGTCTTCTCTTTGATACTTATGGTCGTTGTCTTAACAAATGAATCAAATGCCTTTAGCTCCAACAGCTATAGCTTAACGTTTGCTATCATCGTCACCATCATCGTCTTTATGGGTACTTTCTATTTGACACTAATTTGGAGGCTATCATATGCTGTGTCAATTCTTGAAGAGTTCTGTGGGTTTAAAGCCATGGCTAAAAGTAAGGGTTTGGTTCAAGGGAAGATGATGATCAATATTAAGTTATCAATGTTTCTTATTTTGAGTATGGGAGGGTTCGAACTTGGGTTCTATTATATGATTTTTCATACGCCATTGGTGGGTAAGATTCTTTTGGAAATTGTTTTGGTCGTGTTGTTTTCTTTCTTCTTTTTGTTTGGCTTAGTGGCTATGTCTGTGTTTTATTTCGTCTGCAAATCGTACCACCGTGAGATTGTCGACAAGGTATCGGGTTTAGATCGTCTTCAAAGTTATCCATCGGTCGAATATTACCCGTTGAAGGTCGACGATCATACTCCGATTGAGAAATTGCAAGTTGTTTGAATCTGATTTGTGCATT